>NC_058403.1:47818365-47999021 GCF_002201575.2 Neomonachus schauinslandi | reverse complement strand
CCCCCCGGTCAAAGAATCCATGACATTCATCTAACTGGAAAGAATTTAAATAAACACAACACAGTGGGGTGATGGGGGAAGAGATAAGCAAAACTGATGGTATGTTTTCTTCTAGAGGAGATTATAGATACTGATGAATTCTAGATTGAACATAGATTAAATATATGTTTAAATATGTTTGTTTAATGTTAAGCATATCTGCTGGAAGTAGAGATAATAGTTCTCAAACATAACTATCTGAGACAATTTATAAAATTCCCAAGCACCGTCTTCAGAGATTCTGACTGAGTACAGTCAAGACGGTCTTTGACTTTTATAATCCTTCACAATTGATTCTGGTAATGAATCAGGTTTGAGAACCACTGCCCTGAGGGCAGAAATCAACTGTATTGTTCTATGATGTGGAGTTGCCATAAATCCTGGGAAGCATCTTCTATAAGGTTTTTGTTTTTGTTTTTAAAGATTTATTTATTTATTTATTTATTTATTATTAGAGAGTGAGCGGGAGAGAAACAGCATGAGAGGGGAGGGGGTCAGAGGGAGAAGCAGGCTCCCCGCCGAGCCGGGAGCTCGATGTGGGACTTGATCCCAGGACCCCAGGATCACAACCTGAGCCAAAGGCAGTCGCTTAACCAACCGAGCCACCCAGGCGCCCTTCTCTAAGGTTTTGATGACCGAAGTCTTCTGAGGAATGGAGGCAACTTGGCAGAGTCGCACAGAGGCTATGAGGAAAAGCCTTTGGTCACAAATTCTGAGCTTCCACCAAAATTTCTACTTTCTCAGAAGCAATAAGAAAGAAGTTTCTCACCACTTCTGAAGAATCCTAGGAAGGTAGAAAAAAAGGAAGAAAGAAGAAAAGAGGGAGGCAAAAAGAAAGAAAAACAAAAAGAATGACTATTATCACTATTTCTATTCACCATTCAACTAAATGTTCAGTACAATGAAAAAAAAAAGAGGATTGAAAAGAAACTAAAACACTGTTATCTCTTTATGATATGTTATCTCCTAGAAAATTCAATAGAATCACTTAATAAGCAATTAGAACTTAGAAAATTCAGTAAAAATCACCAGATAAGCTAGCAATACAGAAAAATCCATTCATTTCTGCCAGATGAACCATAACAAGTTGAAAAATATCCAAAGAATGAGTCTCTTCACAGTAGTAATAAAACTATAAAAGGTCTAGGAGTAAAGTTAAAGAAATGTCAACCTAAATGAAGAAAAATGAAGAGCATTTAAAAAAAGAAACGAAAAGGGGTGCCTGTGTGGCTCAGTTGTTACGCGTCTGCCTTCGGCTCAGGTCCTGATCCCAGGATCCTGGGATCAAGCCCCGCGTCAGGCTCCCTGCTCCGCGGGAAGCCTGCTTCTCCCTCTCCCACTCCTCCTGCTTGTGTCCCCTCTCTCACTGTATCTCTCTCTGTCAAATAAATAAAATCTTTAAAAAAAAAAGAAAAGAAAAGAAACTGAAAAGATGAGATGAAGCACCACATACCTGGGCAGGAGGACACATAGTACATAGATTAGATACACATTTTCTCCAGTGAAACTAAATGAAATGGAAAAATCAAATAGGTTAAGGTGTAACTATACTATGGAATTCAATGTTTATATTGAAATTCATAGAATTAGAAGGAATTATGGAAGGATACAGTTATAATATTGGAGTGGTAAAGGATTTCACAAAACCCAAAATCCATAGAAAACTAGATTGACTGATGATGCAATCATAGAAAAATGTAAACCTTCTGCATTATTTTTTAAAAATCATAAAAACAAGCAGCAAAAAAAGGAGAAAGTCTTGCCAATATGGATAGCAAAAGAAAAAATGCTTAATAACCAGAATATAAGAGAGCATATATGAATTAACAAGTGACAAACCATTTCCTTTAAATTGGCAAAGGATACATATTGGTAATTCCCAGAAGAGGAAAGAGAAATAATTATATTGAGAACAATAATTAGAGCTAACATTCAGTAGGCAGTTAGTATAAGCACTTTGCAGGTATTTTCTCAAGAAATCCTCAGAACGGGG
Source organism: Neomonachus schauinslandi (assembly GCF_002201575.2). NCBI lineage: Eukaryota > Metazoa > Chordata > Mammalia > Carnivora > Phocidae > Neomonachus > Neomonachus schauinslandi. The sequence goes on along the minus strand of NC_058403.1, from coordinate 47,996,989 downwards.
CGCCTGGGTGGCTCAGTTGGTTAAGCGACTGCCTTCGGCTCAGGTCATGATCCTGGAGTCCCTGGATCAAGTCCCGCATTGGGTTGCCTGCTCAGCGGGGAGCCTGCTTCTCCCTCTGACCCTCCCCCCTCTCATGTACTCACTCTCTCTCATTCTCTCTCTCTCAAATAAATAAATAAATAAATCTTTAAAAAAAAAAAAAAAAAGAAATCCTCAGAACATCCCTCTGAGGCACAGAATGATGAAGTAACCTGCCCTTGGTTGGTTACTTACAAAGAGATATCCAATGGGGTCTGCATCCAGACAATCTTATTCCAGACTTTACTCTTTTTTTTTTAAGAGTTTTTTATTTATTCACTTGAGAGAGAGAGAGCACAAGCAGGAGAGGCAGAGGGAGAAGCAGAGGGAGAGGAAGAAGCAGAGGAAGAGGGAGAGGGAGAAGCAGACTCCCTGCTGGGCTGGGAGCACGACATGGGATTCGATTCCAGGACCCCGAGATCATGACCTGAGCCTAAGGCAGATGCTTAACCATCTGAGCCACCCAGGCGCCCCCAGACTTTACTCTTAATGACTACCCTTTTCAGGCCATAAGTATATGAAAATATGTTCAACATTACCAGTATCAGAGAAATAAAAATGTAATCCCTGTTTTAATTTGCAGCTATCAACATGGCAAAAATTAAATGAGGGGCACCTGGGTGGCTCAGTTGGCTAAACATCTGCCTTTGGTTCAGGTCATGATCCCAGGGTCCTGGGATTGAGCCCCATATCGGGCTCCCTGCTCAGCGGAGAGTCTGCTTCTCCCTCTCCCTCTGCCTGCTGCTCCCCCTGCTTCTGCTCTCCCTCTCTCTATCAAATAAATAAATAAAATCTTTTTTAAAAATTGAATGAATTTCAGTGAGAATGTGTGGAAACTGATACCCTGTTATAGGTTGGCGGGGCATGATTTGCTTTAGCTTCTTCATGGAGAAATTTGGCATTATCTGTCAGAATAGAACATGTGCATGTCCTTCAAAGCAGTTTCCACTTCTAGGAATTTCCTACAGAGATGCTCATAAACTGGTACAAGAATGTTCAGTGTAGCATTGTTTGTAATACTAAAAAATTGGAAATAAATTAAGTGTCTGTCAATAAGGAATTACTTAAATTATGGGGCAGCCATTCTGTGGAAGACCAAAAAGGCATGACGAAGAATGTAGCAACTTTCTACATACAGTCTTGGAAAGATAAGTTGCTCTCATATATTACTAAAGGGAGGTAAATTGATATAATCTCCATGCAGGGCAATTTGGTAATATCTGTCTAGATTACAAATGCACACTTTTGACCCAGAAATGCTACTTCTGGGAATTTATTCTATAAATGTTCTTATATATGAGAAATACTCTATATACAAAGTTATGTATTTTCAAATAGGGACATATTGAAAACAAACTAAATCAGTAGGTGACAGGTTAAATAAATTATGAGGAAGTCAGATAATGCAATACTATCCATAAAATGCAGTATTATACAACTAGACTACATACCATACTGCTGCAACCATTAAAAGGCAGATTTCATCTGTGAATCTGGAATAATCTCCAAGAAATATTAAGTTTTTTAAAAAGTAAGATACAAATAAATATGTATAATATGCTATAATTTGGGAGTTTTTTAAGGGGGACAAAGACTCATATGAGCACAGAATCTCTCTGGGTAGCTATGCAAGAAACCATAATATTGGTTGCCTCCAGGGAAAACTGCGTGACTGAGACACAGAGGTAGGTGAGAAACTTTTCACTTTCTTTTAATCCTTTGAATTTTTTAATATGTATATATTACTTAGGCAAAAAATACAAATTCCTAAAATAAAATGAAGCAAGTGGCAGAACACATGAAATGTGAGCTCTATTAAAATTTAAGAAACCAGATTTCATTATTTCCATATATATATATATATACACACACACATATGTGTATATATATATCCATGTACTTATGTGCATAGGAGAGGGGCCATCTGTTAAAGAAAGAAGAAAAAGAAAGAAAGGAAAGAAAGAAAGAAAGGAAAGAAAGAAAGAAAGAAAGAAAGAAAGAAAGAAAGAAAGAAAGAAAAGAAAAAGTTCCAACAGTATTCACACAGAAGAATGGAAAAGGAGAAAAAGGACTTTAATCTTTTTATCCTTCATGCTCTGATATTCTATAAATTTTTATGGAGAAAACGGACACAAATACGTATACATACACATACACACACACACACATATATATTCACGTATTCTTGTACAAGAAGTAAAAAACGATTGTCTTTCAGAAAAGTGGATGGGCATAAGAGATTCTGATTTCTCATTCCTGTTCTCCTAATTAGTCTCAGGCAAATGATTTAACCACTGAGGACCCCAACTTCCTCATCTATAAAGTGAGAGGGTGGGACTCAGTGATACCTAAGGTCATTCCTGCTTGACAGTCTAACCAAAAAAATGGTAAATGAATTATTAGCCAATCATTGAGATTTTAAGCAAGACTATGACATGCTACTACTTTGAAGGTTAACTATGTTTTAAGATACAATTCTTGAAAAATCTCTAAGACTCAAAACAATGAAACCATAATGGTAAGATTTCAGGTATAAAGAAAAGTTTTCTTCAGAAACCCTTTCAGAAACCCTCCAATCACTGATTGGTCATAAAGCTGGTCTCAGCTACCCCCCAAGATACAGCTGTGTGACCACATAAAATGAGGCACAAAACCTTCACAGCTCTGAACATATCAATCAAATGATCTACCAGCTTTCCAGAATATTATACAAGTCCAGCCTCCTTTTCTGGCTTCCTCCTCTAGCTTTCAATTTAATTTTTATTTTTCTTGTGGCTGACCAAAGCTGTTATTAATTTTTCTCACTGAAGTCGGGAAATATGCACAATTTTAGATCTCTCAACCATGGACGTTTGAACTCTGCCCTATGTGAAAATTAGCTTAGCTCATTCTGTAGGTGTATTGTTATTCAGATATGGAAAGAATGTGGACCTGCATGATTCAAAAAGTAAGCTGAGGAGATGTTTCTCTTTTAAAAAAAAATAAAATATCAAGTAGCTCATGGGTCAGAGTTGAAGAATAATAGAAAAGAGGGTAAGAAGTCACATCAAAAGGGACTTGGAAATCCTTCTGGCTCACAGTCTCAAAACAGCTTTTTTCTGGCACCATCAGTAGACGTTAGGAATAGATATCCCAAGTCACAAAGAAATACAATGAAACCTTGACCCTAAAAGTTGTGTAAGATGTTTGTTTAGGTTCTAGTCCTGCAGGAGCTAACTCTTCTATGTATGAATGCCAAAATCTGTCTAGAAGGATTGTGGAAGAAAGAGCACTGGTTCCAATGTTAAAAGTACTGTGTTCACATGAGAGACGATGGACTCTGAAAAACAAACAGGGTTCTAGAGGGGAGGGGGGTGGGAGGATGGGTTAGCCTGGTGGTGGGTACTGAGGAGTGCACGTTCTGCATGGAGCACTGGGTGTTATGCACAAACAATGAATCATGGAACACTTCATCTAAAACTAATGATGTAATGTATGGGGATTAACATAAGAATAAAAAAAAAAATTTAAAAAAAAAAAAAAAAAAAAAGTACTGTGTTCAGTGGGGCGCCTGGCTGGCTCAGTTGTAGAGCATGTGACTCTTGATCTCGGGGTTGTGGGCCTGAGCCCCTTGATGGATGTAGAGATTACTTAAAAATAAAATCTTAAAAAAAAAGTCCTGCGTTCAAGTTTTGGGTCTTAATCTCTAGCCTTGTTACCTTGGCCATGGCACTTACTTTCTTAGGACCTCAGTTTTTTATCCACCAGTTTTTATCCTCCAGGGTTTAAGCTCAGATTTCTCTGCATTCCTTAAAGGAAATTTCCTTAAAGAAAATTCCTTTTCATAAAGGGGGCCTCACACAGTCTTAAGCACTTTGCTAGAAATCAGCAAGTAACTCACTGAGCAGTCCAATCCCATGTACCTTGCACATACCCATAGCTAGCATTTCTATGGGGCAGATCTAAAGGATTCAGGTGAATTCTGGTTCACATTCCAACTCTGTTCTCCCCGTGACACAGGGTAGGCATCAAGAGTTCAGTCCCTGGAGTTAGACACTCCTGAGTTCGAATTCTGGCTCAATACTTTTTAGTTCTCAGACATTACTTAACCTCTCTGCTTAGATATAGCCTCTGTTTCTTCACTGGAACCTACTTTATATGGTTATTGTGAGAATTAAATAACATGATGCTTGTAACTTACTCAAAGTGAAGTACATGATAAATGCTAAAAATATATATATTAATAATATTGTTACTGCCCTTGGAATAACCTTTACAGACATACCCATCTTTTTTCTGGCTACAAGGACAGCAGTGCTTGCCATTGCCTTCTCAATAGTGGTATGTTACTTAAACAGTCTCTGAGCCAAGTCCTAAACATTCCTGGCGAGCTGTTCCATATGAAACCTATGTTCCAACTTGTACTGTCTCTGTTTCTTCCAGAAGCATTTGCAATACAATTTTGTTATGCTAACTTTATTAATTAGTACCTAAGTAGAAGCATGAAATAAAACATGTAAGTTTTTTTCTAATTGTTGTTCTTCAAATCCCAACTTAGGTGCCACCTCCTCTGTAAAGCCGACCCCCATCTCCTTGCCTTGATGCTTCATGCCCTGAAGTTATTTACTCTGTCTTCTCCGCTCATTATCTTAGATATATTTCTGTTTATCAACTATGAAACTATTCTGTGTATATTTATGTTTGTGTTTGTTTCCTCCTCTAGAGTGCAAGAACCTCAAGGTTGGGCTTTAGTCTTCCTTATCTTTTACCCCCCAAATACCACCACAATGCTTAGAACATGCTCATAAAATGTTTGTGGAATAGACCTGAGGTAAAATGAATTGAATTATGAGGTTCTACCTCAGAAATGTTTGGAAACTTATCCCCAAAACATCTAGAAAATAGCTAAAAGAGAAAGCTAGAAAAAAAAAACCTAGGGGCCAGATGGGGGAGTTGCTACATATATAACATAGCATAGCAGAAGGTTCAGAGTTCATACATCAATACTTGTTTTATTTCTTTTGGTTTCTACTTCTCTGACCACATAGTTACTTATGAGAGGTCAAAGTAAAATGGAAAGAATCCTAGTCTAGGAATTTAAAGACCTGGATTTAGTTCCAACTCTGCCATGAGCTGCCTATGTCACTTCCTGTCTCTAAGTCTGTTGGACATAATGATTCATAAGATGCTTTAAAACTCCCTTCCCACACAGGCACATCTGGATCCACTGTCATTAACCTCATCTTCCAGCTAAAAAATTTGAGACAAATACTACAAACCAATGCATTACAGAATTTTACAGCAACTGGCTGTCATAGTTTAGGGTGAAATGTGGATGGAAAGACTGTCTGGAGGCCAGCCCTGCAGAGGCACCCCACATCTAATGGCGCAAGGGAATTACAGGGAGAGTCAAAGCTTCTCTGCCTTTTGCCAAGAACAGGACGTTCCCGCACCTGTGGGAGCCAACTGAGTGTGTAGTATTGGCAGTCAGCACAACCACAGCTCCTAGGTTCCAAATAGACATTCAAGAATGTCTTAATTGATGTCCCTGCCAGGCACCTGAGGACAGAAATTGCTCAAACTTTACCTACGAAAACAGGAGTCTTGTCTAGGTCATTCTGTTTGCTGTAATCATTGGGGTGCCATCTGAGTCTGACAACTAGATCGAGGACCAAGTCCAGAGTTGAGAATTTGGCCAGACACCCACATCCTAATAGATTGCTTTGAAACATTGCAAAAGAATAGTCTAGGGGCACCTGGGTAGCTCAGTTGGTTAAGTGTCTGCCTTCAGCTCAGGTCATGATCCTAGGATCCTTGGATCAAGCCCCGAGTGCAGAGAGCCTGCTTCTCCCTCTCCCTCTGCCACTCCCTGCCACTCGTGCTCTCTCTCGCACGCGCAAATAAATAAATAAAATCTTTTTAAAAAATAGTCTAAAAGGGTGGATTGTATGAACACGTTTTTTTAAAGATTTTATTTATTTATTTTAGAGTGAACGAGTGAGAGAGTGTGAGCATGGGGGGGTGGGGGGGATTTGGAAGGGCAGAGGGAGAGGGAGACAAACTCCCCACTGAGCAGGGAGCCCGACTTGGGGCTCAATCCCAGGACCCTGGGATCATGACCTGAGCTGAAGGCAGACCCTTAACCGACTGAGCCACCCAGGTGCCCCTGTGTGCACACATTTTGGACTAAGAAATCTGTTCAGCTTCTCAGAAGACAAGATAAGAACCATGAATCATAATTTAGTTTAACATTAAACATTTGTAATGTAAGAAGTTTCATCTTACTCAATAGTTAGAGTTTTTGAAGAGTCTGGAAGCATTTCTGTGCTATATATACATATAATTGTTATTGATATAATTCATATATCATAAAAATTTGCCCATTTAAAATATATACACAATTCGGTGGTTTTTAATATATTCAAAGGGTTTGCGACTATCACTACTATCTAATTTCAGAAGATTTTTATCACCCAAAAAAGAAACCCCACAGCCATTAGCAGTTACTTCCGACCCCCTCCCTCAGCCCCTGGCAACCATTAATCTATTTTCTGTCTATGGCTTTGCCTATTCTGGACACTCCATTATAAATAGAATCATCTAATATGAGGTCTTTCGTGTCTAGTTTCTTTGATACTTTCTTGCTCTGCAACTCTGGACCACAGAATCTAATAAGAAAGGAGAAACCCATCTTAAAGACATCACTTTTCTTTCCCCAACATTTCTAAGAGATACCATACAAAATGCTTAGAACTTACAACCCATGGACAGGATTCTGCTAACCAGTCTCTACCCCTAAGAAGCGACACTGCTCAAACCTCCCAGGTTGATTAAGACCTGGTCTAAATTTAAAGATATCCCCTAAGACTAAACATGAGAGCAAGGGAAATCCAGAGCATCAGAGACCCCTGAATCCAAACCCTGGCACAATCACTCCCTAGATCTAGGGTGACCTTGAGTAATCTATTTAACCTCTCTGCTTTCATTTTCCTCATCTGCAAAATGAGCATAACAACATTATCTTCTTTGTGAGGTTGTTATGAGAATGAGAAAAATATATATAGAAAGTACCTAATGCCTGGCATAGGAAGGCCTTCAAGTTATTATTACTACTACTTCTACTACTATTTTCTCCTCTTAAGTGTTTTTCTTTATCACCCATGACCGGTGTTCTGAAAACTGAACAAAGAATTATATTGGTCATGGTCTCTGCCCTCAAGGAAATGACATAATATGGGACATATACATCTTTTTTTAAATCTAAGATTGTATTATAAATACAATGGAATATTACTCAGCCATAAAAAAAGAATGAAATCTTGCCATTTGCAACAACGTGGATGGATCTAGAGGGTATAATGCTAAGTAAAATAAGCCAGTCAGAGAAAGACAAATACCACATTATTTCACTCATATGCGGAATTTAAGAAATAAAACAAATGAACAAAGGGAAAAAGAGACAAACCAAAAAACAGACTCTACTATAGAGAACAAAATGGTGGTTGCCAGAGGGGAGGTGGGTGAGGGGATGGGGAAAATAGGTGAAGGGGATTACGAGTACACTTATCATTATGAGCACTGAGTACTGTTTAGAAATTGTTAAATCACTACATTGTACACCTGAAACTAACAGAACAATGTACATTAACTACACTGGAGTTAAAATTTTTAAAAAGATTGTATGTCCCTATTGTATTTTAATCCTACCACTTAGGGTTGGAGACGAATGGAATGAAGAATATTCTGTGTTATTTGTACATGTTTCATCTATACTACTAGACTAAGAACTTATGTCAGCTCAACTCTTCCAAGAAACAGATGCCAAGACAAAATTAGTCATGCAGGAGTTTTCTTAGGAGAAATGCCCATGAAGAATTAAAAGAAGCACCACCCAGCATAAGTGGGGAGAGTCTTCAGACCATGATGCAGGCCTGACCCTTGGGAAAGAAAAGGAGTCAAGAAAGAGTGCTGAGTAATAGGAGGGTCAGAAAAAAGTCTAAGCCAGGCTGGCTGGAAGTCCCTAAACAAAGATAATGCCTTAGATGAGTCCCGCGCTGGGCAGAAATGGCCTGGCTCTGGTGAAAGAAGGCCTGGGAGAGTGAGACTTGGCAGAATGGAGGCGGGGGCTGATCCAAGGGCGCTGCAGCTGGAGACTGCACCAACTCCACTCCTTACAGCAGGTCCTCATGAAAGTCAATTTGAGCAGCGTACCACACCACCTCTACAGAACTCCTGAAGGAATAATTACTAGTGTAGTACACATAATTACTTATGTGTAGTACGTTCTCAATAACTGTTTTGTGTAAGCTGAGTAAGTGAGGGCTTTCAGTCACCAGCAGGAAGAGTAACCCATTTGCTCCATGCAAGTGGATTCAATTTCATAATTCCTCAAGAAGGGAAATGTTTTCCACCATTTGAACTAAATGATAAGGCACAGAAAATATTCCTGTGGCATAAAAGATCCCAATCCACAAACAAAAAATGGGGTGGGGCGCTGAAGCAGTGAACTGACAGCAATAGGAAGAATGGGCAAAAGTGACTGTGAGGACTGGATTAAACCTATCATTGATTTGATTAGCCACTTAATTTCACTTGTATAGACACAGCCACAGGATGAAGCAATCTGCAGAGGGTGTGGCCTCCAAGGTACAAACAAGATGGCAGATAAAGTGCTTCTGAAACAGACAACAAAGCAGAGAAAGCCTCAGGAGCTCAGGGTGGTGGGGAGATTTTAATCATGGAGCTACACTTGCTTAAAGCACCCAGCAAATGGAAAGCAGGTCACCACAGCACCCACAGTTAAGTCTTCAAAAGGACAACTCCAGTTTTCAAAGAATCAAAATAGATAGGGGTGAGACAAGAGGCAGAAATGAGTCACAAATCTGTAGGTAAAATGAGATTTCTGAGCTAATGATCATAAATAAAGGAAGGCAGAGAGAGGAACTGTGTTTTGGGGGGGTTCATTTCTCACTTTCATAAAGGGCAGAAATCTACTTCCATTTAAAGATTATATATTGGTGAATCACTATATTGTACACCTGAAAATAATATGATATTGTATGTTAACTAACAGTAATTAAAATAAAAACTTAAAAAATAAATAAGTTTTCCATAAATAAATTTCAAAAATAATAAAGATTATATATTGAGCACCTGCTATGCACAGATTGAAAGAAGCAAGGTTTCAAGAACATTCGCATGTCCAACAAACATTGATGAGCCCCTCTCTTGTGCCAGATATGTGCTAGACTTTGAGGAAACACAGAAAACCAGTCCCAATTACTTCCCTCAGTTCTGCCAAAGAGACAGACCTACAAAACAATGAAAATACAACATCATTGTGAATCATGCAATGATAGAGCCAGGTCTAAGTGCTATAAGCACTCTAAGTAGGGTGACCATATAGCTTATCACTCAAACCAGGGTGCTTTGAGAGTAAGAGAGGGCATTAGCAATAATTACATTGGTACAATGGGCATAAACTGGGATGTTCCTGGGCAAACAGGATGAATGTCATCCCAGTCACAAGGAATAAAAATAGGGAGAAAAACACTGGGAGGAGAATGGGTGAGAAAAAAGAAATGCTAGAATGAAGAGGCCAAGTTGCTAAAGAGGAAAGGGATGAGAACGATGGGTAAGGCAGAAGAAATAGTTTCAAAGAAGCTATCAGAACTTTGAAGCTTAAAGGATCCTGAAAATAAACCCACTTAATTTTCCTGTGGAGGAACTAAAAAGGGGCCGTTAGGAGAAAACCAATATTGGTCAAGCACCCACAATGAACTAAGCATTACGCCAAGCATTTAAGATGCATTATCTTATTTATCCCCACCTAAAAGATGGTATAATTATTCTCAGTTAATAAAGGAAGATACTGAGGCTTAGTGAGGTTAAGTGACAAGGCTGAGATTGGAATCCATGTTTGTGAACTCCAAAGTCTGTACCCATAAAATTGGTAGCACAGGCAGAAGGAGCATCTGTGACTCTTAACTTCTGGGCCAGTGCTACTTTTACTGTGCTATACAAGGTGAGTTTTTACTGGGTTTGGATAGTGTTCCCCCAAAACTCATGTCAAATTTATTTTAAGCCACCAGGTTTGTGGTACACTTTGTAACAGGAGACCCAGTAAACTAAAACAGCTATAGAAAAACACAGCAGAAGAGAGAGGAGGAAGGACAGAGATGGAAGGAAGCTTATAGGAAGGACAGTGACAAAGAACCAGAGGCTGAGAAATTCTAAAAGAAATATAACTGGAGCAAAGGAGAAGGTGATGTCACCAAAACCCCAAAAACTAAAAATAGTTTATTTGGTTCCATGATGATACCTCCCTTGATCTCCAATCCCACCATTCTCACCATTACTCCCTCCTGCTTTTAAGCTCCTTCGAAGATCATTGGTCAGTTCTGCCCAAGTAAAAAGAAAAGAGTAATGAAAGATAAGAATGAATTGATATGAGCTGCTGATAGGAATGAAACCCACACCATCGTGAATGTCAGCTATGAAAAATGAGTCACAGCTTCAACTAGTAAAGTTGATTTGTGATAAGTTGAAGATGGACAGGGTAATCTCTAATTACCAAAGTAGTAAGAGTGCAAATATCAAGCTAATAGAGGGGGAAATGGAATAATGAAAAACATTAAACTAACCTAAAAAAAAAATGAAAAAAGAAGAAAATGGAGTATGAAACAGAAGGGGAAATAGTAAGCAAGACTAACATTTAAACCCAAATATACCAGTTATTACATGGAAGTGAACTAACTAATCCAATTAAAAACAAATGATTGTAAAAATCAGGAAAATGGCTAGCTTTGGGAGAACAGAGACAGTGATTATGAGAAGGTTCTGGTAATGTTATTTTCCTTGAGCGAAGTAGTGGTTACACAGGTGTTTGCCTAGTGGTAATTCTCTGAGCTATACATTTTTGTACCATTATATTTCTGTTAAATATATTTCTGATTAAGTTATATTTCACAACAAAAAGGCTTAAAAAATAATTTTAAAAAAATGATTCCATTACTAAATAAAGGGGGAAAAAACACTATATCCTACTAATAGAGACAAACCTAAAATAAAAGGGTACAGAAAAGCTGGAAGTTAAAAGAATACAAAAATGTCATGCAAACACTAAAATATATAAAACTGTCTTTGGTTGGGTTCCCTCTGAAACGGACCTAAGACAAATATTTAAGAACACATGGTTTATTTGGGAAGTGATCCCAGGAAACTCTAATAGGAGAATTGGGAAGGATGAAGAGTGATAAAAGAAGAAGGAGGAGGAGGAGGAGGGGGAGGAGAAGAAGAAGAAGAAGAAGAAAAAAAATACTGGATGCATTAATTATCAGGTTACTACTGTGGATACCTGAGGCTCAATCCCACTGAGTACCTCTAAGAAATGTACAATATCCTTCAGAGTTGTTCTACCCATGAGGGGATGAAGCTGAGGGACTTATCCTCCAGTTCCCATTTGTCACTACACATGTGCCCCAAGCTTACCTGAGAAAGCCCTCAGGTGGAGAATCATAGGTGACCGCAATAGGAAACAATCACACAGCTCTGTGTGTGCGCAGAAATGATGAGAGCCAAGGAAATATAAGCAGGATATTAACAGGATGTGATACATAGTTAAAATAAACTCTAAGGCAAAAAGCCCTACCAGAGGCAAAGAAGAACACTCTATAAAGATAAAAATTTCAATTCACAGGAAATACAACAAATTCATATGCCACTAATAACATAGCATCAAAATACAGTTTAAGGCAAAAATTTGACAAAATTAAAAGGGAAAGTGGGCAAATCCACAATCTTGACAGGTTTTAACCTACTTTTCTCAGTAACAGATAAAAAATACATATAAAAATATTAATAATGATATTGAAGATCTGTTAAACAATACAAAGAATTTAATGAACACAGAGGAAGAGGAAGTCAAACAACTTCAGAATGCATTCTTTTTTTTATTTTTATATTCAGTTAGCCAGCATAGAGTGCATCATTCGTTTTTGCTGTAGTGTTCCTTTTAAGTATAAACAGACATTTGTAGAAAGTGACTAATAAGTAAGGCTTAACACATTTCAAAGTTTAACTTTATACAGAAACTGTTCTCCAACAGTTCTAGTATAGTTCTAGTTCTAGTTCTCCAACTGTTCTAGTAAGCTAGAGTTAATACCTAACAGACAACTGAAAGCCCCACATGTTTGGATATTAAAAGTAGAGTTTTAAATAACATATATATCAATGAAAAAAGTTATAATAGAAATTGATGATAATGAAAATATGGCACATTAAAATTTATCATATATATTTAAAACTATACCTAAATGAAAATGTATGGCCTTAAATGTATATTGGAAAAAAAGAAAGTGTGAAAATCAATGACTATCCCAAGAAAGTAAAAAGCAGCAAAATAAAGCCAAGGAAAATAAAAGAAAGGAAATAATAATAGAAACAATAAGGATAAGAGCAAAAATTGATAAAATTAAAAACACACTTTTAATTAAAAGGATTGGTGTTGCAAAATGATTAGTAAGTCTGTGAAATCTCTGAAAGACTTTTCAAGAAATAGAGAACACATAATCAAAATTAGCAAAAAAAAAAAAGGGTGCTTCACTGCAGATCAGTGATACCACTAGAAAATATTATAAACTACTTCATATATTTTTAAATTTATACAAAATATACAAATTCCTAGGAACTTACATTTGCCAAAACGGATAAATTAAGAACTAGAAAATCTGAATAGTCCTATAATATTAAAAGAATTGAATATGTCATTGCGGAGACAGTGTGATATTGACGCAAAGATGGGCAAATGGAACAATGGAATAGAATACCAAGTCTAGAAGCAGACCCAGACATTAAGGAACACTTGATTTGTGACCAAAATGCCCTGCAGAGCAGTTATGAAAGGTATTCTTTTTAAATAATGCTGGAACAATGGATATTCACACGGAAAAACAAACATAATCCCTACATCACGCCATACAGAAAAATCAACTCCTGGGAGATTACAGATCTAAATGTGAAAAGCAAAATAAAGTTCCTAGAAGATAATACCTTATGACCTTGGGAAGTAGGAAAGATTCCTAAAATCAGGCACAAAAAGCTGTAATTATAAGGAAATAAAATTAAATTGACAACTTTGAAATCAAGAACTTCTGTTCCATGATAAATATTAAGAGAGTGAAAAGGAAAACCACAGAGTGAGAAATATTATTTGTAACCCATAACCAACAAAGGAATCATATTCAGAATATTATATAAAGAGTCTTACATGATCAACATCACCATCACCAGAACTGAGACAAATAGATATCATCTGTTTCTTGATATGATGCAGTAAGAGGGACAGAAAAACACTTCTGTGGTATTCCTACCAAAAACGTATAACCTGAATTGAATCATAAAGAGACAAAATTGAATAAACCCAAATTGAGGCCAATTCTACAAAACAAATAACTTCTAATTAAAAAAAAAATCAAGGCCATGAAAGACAGAGGAAAACTGACAAGCAATTCCAGATTAAAGGAAACAAAAAAAAACTTAACGGCTAAATGCAACATGTCATTCTGAATTGGATCCTAGAGCAGAAAATAACATTTTATTTCTTCTTCTACTGTAAATGACATTAACTCGTAAGACAATTTGAGAAATTTGAGTAAGACATATTACTTTTATACTGTATTGATGATCATATAAATGATTATATATAAAATCCATTGATTTTAATAATTTTACAGGGCTTATATGAGATAATATCCTTGTTTTAGGAAATAAATAATGAAGCATTTAGTGGTGAAGAGACATTATGTCTGCAACTAATTCTCAATTGGTTCATAAAAGGAATAACAAGCATGTGTCCAGGTGGAAGTGTGTGTATGCCCAGAACCGCCTTGACCAATTATAGTGCGGGCTAAGTTATCCTGGAAACAGTGGTAAAAACTAAATCAGCTTCAACATCGGGGAATATATTGACCCTTTTAAAGGAAAATATTCTCATGGACCACAGAAGGTATGCCGAGAGATTATAGTTTCAGAAACACTGACTTTAGAAACTAAAGTCTTTATAATTAGTAAAATAATTTTTTACTAAAATAAAATTTCATTTTGCCAGAATACACCCATGGACTCCATTTAAGAAACACTAAACTCGGGGTGCAACGGTGGTTCAGTCGCTTAAGCATCTGACTCTTGATTTCGACTCAGGTCATGATCTCAGGGTGGTGGATCAAGCCCCATGTCAGGCTGGGTGTGGAGCCTGCTTAAGATTCTCTCTCTCTCTACCTCTGCTCCTCCCCCATGCTCCTGCACTTTCTCTCTCTCTAAAAAAAAAGAAAGAAAAAATTAAACTCCATTTAAGAAACACTAAACTATTTAAGAAATCCCTTTATTTCAATAACAATAAAAACACCTGCGCTTGCACTTTCTATATACTAACTCGGAATTACTACATTAAGGTGAGCATCATTATCTACAGTTCAAGATAAGGAGTAAGTTTGTTTTCTTCCATACTTCTTTCTATGATCCATCGAAAGTTTTAAATATAAAGGGTATTTACTTATTTCATATGCTCAGCACTGCTCTAGGAAATTGGGAGTCCATAGGGGAAAAAAGCAATGAAATAATTCTTGGACTGAAAGAATGTATATCTGACTGAAAAAAGAACAATATCCAAGAGAAAAAAATCACATATTTAGGTAAATACTAAAGTATACGTTGTACCAGTACAGTACCAATTCAGATTTTTTTCAAATTCTAAGACCCTTATAAAGGAACTCCAAGTGGTAGGTGAGAAGTGGTTATACCCCTTTTATGGCTGATTCCTAAGCCCAGGCACAAAGGTTTCCCCACTGTTCTCTAATCTAACAAGTCAACTTGGAGGGGTGCCTGGGTGGCTCAGTGGTTAAGCGTCTGCCTTTGGCTCAGGTCATGATCCCAGGGTCCTGGGATCAAGCCCCGTATCAGGCTCCCTGCTCGCAGGGAAACCTGCTTCTCCCTCTCCCACTCCCCCTGTTTGTGTTCCTGCTCTCGCTGTCTCTCTCTCTGTCAAATAAATAAAATCTTTAAGAAAAAAGAGAAGTCAACTTGGAAATGCAACAACTTAAAGAAAACAGCTTCAGAGTCTAAGATACAACTGGATGCCTTGCATTAGTCTTACATGCCCATTCACATGATTTTGAATTACTGGAGCAGAGCATCTCAAGTATATGACCTTTGGTTCCAAATGGCCTAGGTCCAATTTCAGACTTGGCCACTTACCAGCTGTGTCATCTTAGGTAAAGTCATATCCCTCTCTAAACCTCAGTTTCTTTGCCAACGCAATAGAGATGCTAATAATGACTGCATAGAGATGTTTGTGAAGATTGAATGATTTTATATATAAAGCTTTTAACCCAGCAGAGCCCATTAAACACTTAATATGTATTATTGTTATTCCCGGTCAGAGGCCCCTCCCAGGTTTATTAAGAAAGCTATTGCATAAGAAGCCCAGAGACCCCCAAGTTCTGCATTCAGAGACTTCTCCAAGATGAGGAAACTCAAAGAAATTCTTTCAGTCTCCAGATTTAGAGCCCCTTACACCTTTGATTTGGAGATCGAGCTGCTGTGGCCATGCTGTGACTGAAGGAAGAAAAGGCAGAAAGGCCAGTTCCCTGCTCTCAGTCAAACCCAAGGCAGTCCCATCGACAGCATTTCAACACAGCCCACACCAGCACAAACACCAACGTGAAACGGTAAACTCGCTTTGAATACCTTGAGGTGTTTCCAAACCCAAAGCTTCTCAGTGTTCTTAAGACTGAATGATTCCATTTTCTTTAAGTATTAACCATGTGTCAGCTTAAAATAAAAATAAAAGCATTGGAAAGAGACCCAAGGGACTTGAGGTCAAACCCCAACTCTACGGATTAGTAGGATATGATCTCGGCAAGTAATTTCATCTCTTTGGAACTCAGTCTCATCATCTATAAAATGTCAGCTTGCCAGAAGCAGTGTAGCACAATTCTAGAAGCAGCCTTCCTAGAAAAAAGTATGGGCTTTTCAACCTGCTAGCTGTGGGTCCTCAAGCAACATCTTACTTTCTCTGAGCCTTAGTTTCCTAAGCTAGGAAACTAATGTGTTTAATGACGATTAAATGAGTTAATACTTGTAAAGCATGTGGGACTATATCCAGTACATGATATGAGCTAAACAAAAATTAATTTTTACTATTATTATATATGCTCAACTTTCTCTTTTAAAAAAATAGCCCCAGACATTTAAAAGCATTTCAGAAATATTTCCTTCCAGAAAGCTTGTTACTAGAGGGGACTGAATCTTTTAAACACAAACAATGCTCCACAGTTTTGCCTTTGATGGTTGGATCTATTTAGTTAGAAAATGTAAGTATTTGGTGTAAATTCTTTTAACAGAAACTTTAAATAAGTTTGAAGTCTAAAAGATTTTCCATGGAATTCACTGTCCAGAAATCCTTAGAACATTCTCACTGCCAAGTAGAACAAAATAAAAGCTTTTAAAACATGCAATTTAAATGCCTTAATTCATTGGAATGGTTCTTTTTAATTTCCAAGCTCCAAAAATAAAGAGATATTGCTTCAGGAAAGAACAGAGAAGCCACATGGCTATTATCTGTTGACATGTTTGTCAAAGTAGGATGTGATGTCTGAGATAAAGCGCTGCAGGCTTGACTGGTTTTATTGTCTGGAATAAAATCATGAGGAATGGGAGCCAATGCCAATGGGATGATGCCAAGGACTGAGCAATGAAAGGAAGCTTTATTTTCAATCAGAAGTTTTTCTTCTCTTCTCTCTGCTCTGCAACCTTTACCCCCGCCCCTATTCCTGCCATGGTTTCCAAAACCATCATCTCAATAAAAGCTTGGGTGAAATAAAAGAAAGAACTAAAATAACATGTGAATTAAGTAAGTTGGTTGTTCATTCTTGATGTGTTCCTTCAGCTGGCAAATCACAACTGACTTGCACCTACCAATAGATTCAGGGGTTTCTATTTGTGGCCACAAAGCAAAATAAATGGCAAATCCACCAATTTGGTCAGGCTCATTAGGCTACTTTACATACAGGTGTACCATAGGAAATATATAAGAAGCCCAGAAACAATCTTGGGGGAAAAATCTCAAAGATCACTATTTGGTTGATGGGTTGCTGTCGAATCCTCCTGCTCTGTTCAGCAATGGGCCATTTCTAAATAAGCATTAATGCAGAACTGATTCCAACTTAGATTGCTGAATCACTATCTTAAAATGGTAAGTCCAAGTTCAAATTTAAAGGAATATAGGTTAAATGTCTGTATTCACCTACTTGGATTCTCACTTCAGTTGACATTTCATGCATTCATGACACATTCCACCCTCACCAGATCTTTTGCTTCCAGAATAAACTCAAACAAAACCACTTATTAACAGAGTAAAAACACTTAGAATCAACAAGGCAGGAGGAAGTGGAGAGTCCAGGGCTAGAAGTGTTGATCAACATAAGTGGACACACTTGAGTCCTGGTTAAATTTTCTCATGATTTATCCCATACAGAGTTACAAGGAACCAGTAAAAATACCTTTGGAATCTTTGAAAATTTAAATTATTGAGAAGGTCATTTGAACTTGCAGATTGTAAAAGGAATAAAATGGGCATAGATGTTAACTGACCCTAGTTCATTGGCAAAATCAATTAACCTCAAACTAACTCATACTGCACCAACAACATTGAACAAAATATCAGAGAGTCGGAGGCTTTTTAAAGGTCAGTTAAATGATTTAAAATGCTGAGTTGACTAAGGTCTTGTCTTCTTTATACTGAGCGCTTCTCCAACACCGTCTAAATATCACATTTTTCAGATATCTGCAATGATTGCTCCAGCTAAAACTGGTTAATTCCTTCCTAATCAGAAACTCTAGCACTTTATTAGAAACACTAATGTTGCCCTCTTCTTACTCTATTTTATAGTTATTTGTTTCTTTTCCTGCAGGCAGGAGTCATGTCTTCTTTTTTTAATTTTTCACAATTCCTTATGTATAGTAGGTACCAAAATATTAATTAAATGAATGTTTTCAATTTTCCTGTGATGTACCATTATGTGGAAAGATCTCTAACCATTCTAATGCAGAGGGAGGACTGACAAGAATCCAAGTATCTCTTAAATTTTACTTTTCATGAACTTGCCTTCCTGCTTGTATCATACTTACACTAATTATCCAAAAGCTTGATTTCCTAGAGTACACAACTGTCAGGAGGAGGGAGATATACCAGAATGCTGAACGAGTGACAAGAAGAAATCACTTTAAAATTAAAACTCTTTCTTAGCTATGTTAAGTCATGTTCTCTAAGGAAAAGACTGTAGTGGAGATTTACATCCAGAATTTATTCTTCCCCCCAGTTACAGATTGAACATCTGTAAGGGGGTAAAGAATGAAGGATGAGACAGAAGGAGAGATTGAATTGTGATACAGAAACAGAGGTTTCACCAAATGCCATTCAGAATTCAGGGACAGAATAACCCTTCAGAGTTGTTCCAAACTGAGTTAAGAGAACCTGGGACATTTTGCATATCACCTAGTCATTGGACACAGACCCCTTCCAAACAAAGTATAGGCTTGGGAAACAACAATTTCCAGAGAGGGACTTGGGTAAAAGCAGTCAATACTTTAGAGAACTGAGAGAATGAGCACCTCAGTCTTGAAGTGGGGAAACTGAGTGGTGGACCACAGTATCCCCTGCAAAGCTAATCTACAAAGTAATCCACCTATATGGCCAATAAAGTGAATATATATCCAAATTAATCGGCACCGCTATTTAACCAAGAATATCAAGTCACTAAGTCATAGTCATATTTTTTATATATTTTAAGAGGTTATTGAGAAAATGAGGTATCTAAAATATAACTTCTATCATTTCCTCTACCAAACATCTAATGAGAGCACAAGTATCACCCTACATAGTGATTTAGTTAAATGAAATTAGGAAAATGCTGCTTGGATCCATTGCTTTCCCAAAAGAGGCTGATTGGAACAGATACTCTACTCAGCTTTATGACATTATTGCTAATACTGGAATGAGATGAAATAGTATTATAATTAAGAATATAGGTCCTAGCTGTGCCTGGCATACAGTTAATTCCTTTTAATGGTAGTATGAAAATGTAATATTATCAAAGATCCAGTAATATTTATCAGTTTATCACCACCCTTAAGTAGAAATTCTCACTCCCCCTCCAAGAAAAAAATGCTACTCTCTGGGTTTGGTGTAGAATTATTACTTGCACAAAATAGTTTACATGAGTAAATGAGTTTGGGTAGATGGATGAGAAGTCAACAGGGCTCCCCCCAATATTAGACACCAAAATGTCCTTAAACAGGCTCAAATTAGTGCAATAACCATTATTCTAAAAGTCAGAGTGGCCTACCATAAGAACTCAGCCTAAGACTCAAGACACTAAAAATAATAATCCTATATTCAGAAGAATATTATACAAACGGAAATATTACCAGTTGGAAGCTAGGCAGGAATAATATCATGGAGGTGTTATAGAAAAGTAGTTAAGAATGGGAGCCCTTAAGTCAAACTGGGAAAAAATTCTCATAATACTGCTTTTCTGCTATGTATATTCTTAGGACAAGTTATTAACTTTTCTGAGCCTCACTTTTCTCAATGCAATTAGTAATAATCCAGTCTCATTAAGATTATGATGCTATCAAGGTGACATCAGTAAGACGTCAGGCTAGAAAGACCTATCACTCATCCCCCAACAAAAACAGCAATTTTAAAACTACCCACAAAAAAACAAAAACAAAAAACAAAAAACCCAGCTCTGGGCGAGCTCCAGAGTATAATGAGAAAGTTGCAACAACCCAGGGGAGCACAAAAACTGATGACAGCTGCACAGAAAGGCAAAGAAAGCATTTTACCTACATCGCCCTATCCCCCCGCCTGGCATACTTGGGCAACAAGAGGGCCCCAAATTCCCCCATGGGGATAAGAAGAGCAGGAGAACCCCAGAAGCTCTAGCCACCGGGGACCACAGCAGTCCTCACTGCAGCCTTAGATACACACAGCTTGTCCCACCAAGGACCCCCACAGTCTTTGTTGAAGCTGACCTCAGCTAATAGAGCTGCCCCGAGTCCACACCGCTATGCCTCCTACCTCCAGCCACAGCACCCCACCCAGATGGCACTCATGGGGTAAGGTCTTCCTCCACCAAAGCTGGCCCACAAAGTCTAGAATAGAGGATTGCTCCTTCAAAGGCATGTGTTCTTAACACAAGTGTTCAGTGATTAGATGGGAGGCATCCTTTACCAGTGTAAACATATATCAAATCATCCTGAAGTATCTCACAATTTTGTCACTTATACTTCAATAAAGCTAAAAAAGGAAGACTCAAATAAAACCAGAAAATAAAAGAGAAGACATTATAATAGATACCTCAAAAATTAAAAGGATCATAAGAGACCCTTATGATTCAATGCAATTCCCATCAAAATACCAATGAGATTCTTTATAGAAGTAGAAAAACAATCTAAAATTTGTGTGGAACTACAAAAGACCCTGAATAGTCAAAGCCATCTTGAGCAAGAACAAGCTCAAAGCATCACCCTTTCTGATTTCCAAATATATTACAAAACCACAGAAACCAAAATAATATGGTACTGACATAAAAACAGATATATACACCAATGGAATAGAACAGAAAGCCCAGAAATAAATCCACTTATCTATGGTCAACAGATCTTCAACAAAGGTGTCAAGAGTACACAGTGGGGGAAGAATAGTCTCTTTGGTAAACCATGTTGGGAAAACTAAATATCCATACGCAGAAGAAAAAAAAATGGACTCTTATCTCATTCCATCTACAAAAATCAACTTAAATGTATTATTTGACTTAAGCATAAGACCTGGAATTTTAGAACTATTAAAAGAAAATATAAGGAAAAGCCTTCTTGACATTGTTCTAAGCAATGATATTTTAGATATGACACAAAAAGCGCAGGCAACAAAAGCAAAAGATATGTGGGATTGTATCAAACTGAAAAGCTTCTGCACAGCAAAGGAACCCATGAATAAAATGAAAAGCAATCTATGGAATGGGAGAAAATATTTACAAACCACATATCTGATAAGGAGTTAAAATTCAAAATATATAAGGAATTCATATACCTCAACAGAAAAAAAAAAGATTTAAAAATTGACAAAGGACCTTAATAGACTCTCAAAAGGAGACCTACAAATGGCCCAGAGGTATATGAAAAACTTCTCAATATCACTAATCATCAAGGAAATGCAAATCAAAACTATAATGTTTTTATTTACTTATAATGAAAACAGGTAAAGATTTTCACTCCTGCTAGAATGGCTGTTATCAAACAGACAGGAGATAACAAATGTTGGTGAGGATGTGGAGAAAAGGGAAACATTGTACACTTTGGTGACAATGGAAATTGGTATAGCCATTATGAAATACAGTAAGGATGTTCCTCAAAAAATTAAAAATGACTGCCTCATGATCCAACAATCCCACTTCTGGGTATACACATCCAATGGAAATGAAATCAGTATCTCAGAGATAGCCATTCTCCCATGTTCATTGCAGCATTATTCACAATAGCTAAGATATAGAAACAACATAAATGTCCACTGATGGATAAAGAGAAAAGCAAAAGTGGTGTGTGTATATATACGATGGAATATTTGTTCAGCCTTGAAAAAGAAGGAAATCCTGACATTTATGACAACATAGATGAGCCTGGAGGACATTATACTAAGTGAAATAAGCCAGACACAGAAAGACAAATACTTCATGATCTCACATATATGTAGAATATAAAACAGTCACATTTGTTAAAATACTGAGTATAGTGGTGGCTTCCGAGGGCTCAGGGGAGGGGGAAATGGGAAGATGTTGGTCCAAAGGTACATTCTGGTTACACAAGATGAACAAGTTCTGAAGATCTAACATACAGCAATGTCAATATAGTTAATAATACTGTATTGTATACTTGAAATTTGCTAAGAGGGTAGATGTGAAGTATTCTCACCACAAGAAAGGAAGGAAGGTAGGGGGCACCTGGCTGGCTCAGTCAGAAGAGCATGCAACTCTTGATCTTGGGGTTGTGAGTTCAAGCCCCAGTTGGGTGTAGAGATTACTTAAAAATAAAATCCTAAAAAAAAAAAGGAAGGAAGGAAATGGTAACTACATGAAATGATGGATATGTTCATTGGCTTGACTGGCAATCATTTCACAATGTGAAATGATTATATATATATATATATCAAAATAAGTTGTACAACCTAAACATACACAATTTTTGCCAATTATATCTCAGTGAAGATGGGAGGGAGATCATGGTATTATTACATAGGATTATATGTGGAAAGTGCTTAGTATAATGTTTCATAATTTCATAAATTCATACATTCATATAAGCAGTAAATACCAAATAGTAGTAGTATATTTGAAGATATTACAAATCTGAAGAACTATATTGAAACTTCAGTGAAATATGTGCTGTGGAACAGAGCCGAGAAATCCTCTTTTGAAAACTTAGGTTATAAAATATAAAATATTCCAAAGCCCCATGATATTGTGAAACAATTGTCAACCTCAATTGTCCTAGTGCAACATATTCTTGTATCATGGTTTCAAACTTTTTAGCTCGCAGTGCCTCTAAAAGATTTTTGAAAAACTCTGTACTACTTCATATATTTAACTTTACTTTAAAAAAAAAAGATTTTATTTATTTATTTGAGATAGAGAGCAAGAACAAGCATGAGTAGGGGGGAGAGGCAGTGGGAGAGGAAGAAGCACACTCCCTGCTAAGCAGGGAGCCTGATGTGGGACTCGATCCCAGGACCCTGAGATCATGACCTGAGCCAAAGTCAGATGCTTAACCAACTGAGCCACCCAGGTGCTCCTAACTTTACTTTTTATTATGGGTTTTTAAATTTTGTTTCTTATTATCAGGAAAAAGACATGTATACATTTCATGAAATAAAATAGATGAGGTCTGACTAATTGGAATAAATACTTCATAATATGCTTTGTTGAAATAGGTATTAACTCTCTTATTGAATTAAGCGTGCTGATCTGCAAACCCATCTCAGAAACAGCCTCTGTAGGAAGTGCCTCTATAGAAATTAAAGTTAGTTTCCTGGCTCCACAAGACGGTTGGAAATTTAGTACGATACATTTGACTAGTTCTTCATACTTTTCAAAGAAACTTCATACTCCTCTCTCCTGATGGGCTTTATCTCTGAACTATCACTTGGTGAGAGAACCACCATTCTTGAATCTTGGTGGCCTTTATAGAGAGAGCAAAAAGAAAATGGCTAAAACTAAGCTGTCCTTAAGTTGAAGATATTCCCATATATTTTGACTTTCTGTGCTTAATTCAGCCCACTTCTTTCAGCCCTCTTCTTTCAGGGAAATATGTTTTCAATTCTTGGGAAAACGGAAGGATGATAATTTCCACAAGGTCAATGACAAGAAGCAATGCCAATATATTTATAGCCTGTTTCAACAGAAGAGAGAAAAAAAAGGCAAAGAGATGGCAATATTTTTCAAGTGCTGCAGCTGCTCCATAAGATCACCAGCTCTTGGGCTGTAAAGGAAATAGTGACAGAACCTGAAACCTAACTGATGGTTATCAAAGATTATGCAGATAACTTAAAAACTCTTAGGTAACATTTACACCCACCAAGTCTCCTAAACCAATATCCTGGAAAGAGGTGAAATTTACCTTTATATTATCAATGAGGGAGAAGTCACAGAATTCTTGAGCTAGAAGCATTTTGAAAATATCTAGCTCACTAACTTCATTTTCAGGTGCCAAGAAAATGTGAAAATATAAGAAGTATTTTTTAACATATCCTTTAAAATCCATTATCTTTTTTTTAGAAAGAAAACAAACGATATCTAGTGCAGACATCAAATGGGGAATGAGAGAAGAATCTCTTCTGATGCTCTCTTTCTGCTGAGTTTGAAATTACGGGTATTTCTTCCACAGCCAGGTTGCAAAGAGTTGGTATAGCAGAAACTGTGTTTAGTTCTGAATGTGATCTTAAACCCTCCCCAAATGTCCTTATGTTAATTTCACTTATTTCATTGCCAAAACATGGGGAGACTTACGTTTCATTATAGACGTTTCTTCCTGTGAAGAAATTTCATATTAATTGCAAACTGGTTAATTCAGTTTTTTTGATTAATTGTTGCCAACTTCAGGAAGAGCTTTGGGAGTTTGGGGAGGGTTTTTTCTTTGAGTCATAGTTTGTCATATTGAAGTATCCTGTTTTCTTAAAACTCTCCTTAAAAAAAAAAACACTTCCATAAAATTGTATTTTGGAAGTATATTAATAGGATTCTAGATTTCTCTCTCCTGGCTTTTAAGCATTACAGAAGGGGAAAAAACAAATCTCAGGATAGCTTTCACCCCAGTGTTAGCTTTTTTATTTGACTCTTGGAAATAGAGACCTCTATTAGGATTTTTACATTGACTCTTGGAAATAGAGACCTCTATTAGGATTTTTACAGTTTTATCATTTTATCATTAAAACAGTAAGATAGTTCGAGATAAGAAAGATATTTGGAGGGTTAATTTTAAATGCTACTAGTTCATAAAAGCTGGATAGCATACTCATCCCTTAGGTTACAGAAAAACTTACTTGTCAAAGGACTCAGATTCTTAAAATATTTTTTCCAGATCGATGAAGCAAAATGCCTCTCTTTACCGACTGAATGATTAATAAAACTTGAAACAACCTAGAAAAGTAGTTTATCAATCTTTTAAAAATCCACATCTGTAAATATGTAGTTAAGATTGCCAACATCTGGGGCGCCTGGGTGGCTCAGTTGGTTAAGCGACTGCCTTCGGCTCAGGTCATGATCCTGGAGTCCCGGGCTCGAGTCCCGCATCGGGCTCCCTGCTCGGCAGGGAGTCTGCTTCTCCGTCTGACCCTCCCCCCTCTCATGTGCTCTCTCTCTCTCATTCTCTCTCTCAAATAAATAAATAAAATCTTTAAAAAAAAAAAAAGATTGCCAACATCTGACATGGCAGAGTAGTTAGGTTTCTTATTACCAGTTTTTCATCATTCTGGGTAAATGCATATGACTATATGCACACACTGACTAAAATAAAATCAGGGTCTCAGTTGGTAGTTTACTCAGTTTCTGGGCAGATAGTCCAAAAGAAATATTTACTTCTAAATGCAATATGACTGGTCAAATAAGCATTAAATGCAATATGACTGGTCAAATAAGCATCCTTCCAACCATAAAGGATTGGGAAGCTTTATCAAGCACTTGCCAGGCAGTAATGAGGCCTGGGGTCATGCCCTGGGGATGGGCTTCCTTTTGTCTATTATATATTCCTGTGAGGTGACAGATAACCTAAGTTCTAAAGCACTTTCGTGAAATACAAGTGAGAATTTGAAAGGGGATGCTTTGGTTTCTGCAATCTCAAACTTGTGGCGTTTAAAAACAAATATTTTTAATGTTTTTAACTCATAATATATTTGGATTTCTTTGTCACTTTTTACAGCTTTTGGAGACCAAACTGTAAATACATGACCAGGGATGGTTTTTTGTTGTCCTATAGACTTCTTAAATTTGACAAAAAAATTCAATAGAACTTGCTTGTGGTAGCCAACAGCTTTGTCTGAACCTTAAAAGAAGTCAAAAGGTGTTATTAATAAGAGATTCTAACCACTTGTTTTTACCTTCAGTGTGAACTAGTAATAATTTTTGAAAAGGCAGACGTGATCGAAGAACTCTCTGAAGAGCTTTAAAAGTGGCCTTTCTGTTACATACGTGACACAGATGGTTTATGAGCACAGGGAGCTTCCGGCCCTGCCTCCCACACTTTATCTCTGATGCCACCAGAGATGTGTTATGGATTCTCTATTTAACACACTTGGGGTGGTATGAGCCCTCAGGACTGCATCACAGAGTAAACACAACCTTTCTGAGGTGGCAGATTTGTGTGTCTTTGTTTTATTTTGTGTTTGGAGACAGTTGATGTTTTTGTCTCAGTAGTCAATATTCATCTTACCTTATGGTTGTTTATGTAATCACCTGCTATATATTGTAAACTGTGCAACAAAACAAACAGAATTGTGTATCTAGAATCATCTTTGGAGACCTGAAATTTCCTAGCTCGATTACAGTGGTAATACTCCATTCTCATGCTGTACAAACATAGAATCATGGGCAGCAGACAGAATGTGCAGAATGGGACCTGGAGGTCTTTGGGGCCGCCGATCATGCCATGGGGGAAATGGCAGATCAGTGCGGTTGAAGTTCTGGAAGGAGACATGTGCGGTCCAAGTGAAGGCAAAACAGGAGATCACATGTGAAGGGTGAGCACTCAGACTTGATCTCCTTTAAATTAAAATATTCTTTGTTTTCTTGTATGTATAAATGCCTATCAAAGACTTAACAGGCGTTCTCCTTAAATTTGAAGAGTTTTCATTTTTAATACTGTCTTTTTGTTTAATAGTATTTGCTTGCCTAAATGGCTCCCAGATTGTGGGGGAGTCTACATGTTTTTGGGGTTTTTCTTTTTTTAAGTTTCATTATTAAAAGTGGTTAAGCACAAAAAAAAAAAATGCTAGACTAAGTACTTATAAAAGGCTAACTGTAATGTGTTAGGATTTTGTTCTCCAATTAGATGAAATTATTACATTCTAGGGAGTCTGTGAATAGTTTAATAGTTTAAAGCCCAAGTCAATGAAATAAACAAATTTAACCCCCACATTGTTCAGCTATGTAGGCACTGTTCCAAGCTGAAGCTTGCTCCCTGACCTTGACCAGTCTTCTCAAGAATCTGTATTACGGTTAAGAAACAACTCAGTAAGCAAGTGCAGATCATTCAACAAAAACTCATTCACCATGATTGGAAATGCACCTCAAAGCACATATACTGCTAATGGAGACATACTAAAGATAGAATCCTAGAATAGTAGGCTTAGAAGGGACCTCTGAGATCATCTAATAGGAGCCTTCAATTGACCTCTAACAAAACTTAGAGAAGTTGAATAATTTGTCTAAAGTGAAGAGCAGGACTTGAAATAAAACTTCTGATCATTCCGAGTATCATGTTCTTCAACTACAAATATAACTTATTTACATATTACCTGGCCTACTCACTTCATTGGGTGGTTATAAAGTTTAAAATTAAGTAATATAGGGGTGCCTGGGTGGCTCAGTTGGCTAAGCATCTCAGCTCAGGTCATGATCCAGGGTCCTGGGATCAAGCCCAGCGTTGGGGGTCCCTGATCAGTGGGGAGCCTGCTTCTCCCTCTGCCTCTCCCTCCACTCATGCTCCCTCTCTCACTCTCAAATAAATAAATAAAATCTTTTTTAAAAATGAAGTAATATAGATGAATGTACTATTTTTTTAAGGAAAGAAAGACTGCCATATGCAATACCTCATTTGGACGTGTCTGGAGTCTTGGAGGCTTGACTATCCTATGTTCTCCTATAAATGGACCTTGAGAGCTTGTTTGGATGTTCTAGTAGGGAAGCACAATTACTGGTGCACCCTTCACTGAAGAATGGTCCTCCTCTGTCAGGGAAGGTTGTCCTCTTCAACCAAGTGCACAGCTTCAGGAGAGACACACATAGAGCAGTGAGAAAGAAATAGGCAGCCAGATCAACCTGACAATCAATAGGGTGACAAACGTTACAGCCAGATACCCTCACATCTGATGAGTGCACTATTTCAAAGTGATCCAGACATTGCAATGAAATGTAAGGCAGTATTATTTGAGAAGGAGCATCTTATAAAGAGAATCTGAATTTAAATCCTAGTTTAACCATTTATGGGATAACTTGGGAAAATCCCTTCACATCTCTGAGCCTGAACTTCATCTTTAAGAAAGGGAAAATAATGAACTATTCTGCCAACCTTACATAGTTGAAAGGCTCAAATGAGGTAGATGATTATTCATGGTTAAGGTCATAGTAAACTATAAAGTGTTATGACAGCAAAACCCAAATATAACTCATGTTCCATGTGCCCCAGTTTACACAGAGTAGTAGTAGAAACAGTCCAGCAAAAAATACAAACGTACATGCACACACACACATATGCACATGTGCATTCCTTTTAGAAGATTCCAAAATTATCACAACTGAACTAAAGGAAAACAGTTTACATCTCTGACAAGACATGTTGGGAAATCAGTATGTTCTCAATGATCTTTGTGCTACACCATCAATTAAAAGGTACAGAAGGGCCGGTATAGAAAGTATGGACCCAGAAGGGGTAGAACTGAGTAGAATCATGATTATTATCATCTCATAAGGGCACCAAATTTGCAAGAAGAAATGACAGCTAAAAGCCTGAAAGAGGAGTCGGAAAAGTATAAAAAGTAAATACAAGAACCTGAAAGTACATAGTGGCCTATGTTCATTTTTCAAAGGAAGAGATTGTTCTCCATATCTCAGGGGGTATTAATGTGTATTATTGGCCAGTACGTCTTTTCCAAAGTAGATGAATGTTAGTTTACACCCACCTAAAGGGAGATTGGGGTGCTCATAGCATTCTGACTATGACAAAATGGAACCAGAATAAACCAGAAAGTTTCAGTCCCAATTCCCTAATTATAGAAAAGAATATTTGACTGGTCTCAGCTGGTCAAGTTACCACCTCTTCTCCAATCAAAGTGGCCAACATCATGTAGTACAAACATGACTCCTACAGTACCGAAAGCCAAAAACATATCTAAGATGCTAATGGCTTAAGGTAGTGTCACTACCTGGTGGGAAGAACAGTAGTAGTCTATCAAGTTACGTGATCTCTAGGCAAGTCCATAGTCTTCGCCCCAGTAGGCGCATTTTTTTTAAAAGATTTTATTTATTTATTTGAGAGAGAGAGAGAAGGAGAGACAGAGAGCATGAGAGGGAGGAGGGTCAGAGGGAGAAGCAGACTCCCTGCCGAGCAGGGAGCCCGATGTGGGACTCCATCCCGGGACTCCAGGATCATGACCCGAGCCGAAGGCAGTTGCCCAACCAACTGAGCCACCCAGGCGCCCCAGTAGGTGCATTTTTTAAAATGAGTCTGTCCCATTAAGAATCGGTGGGGTTTTTCTAACTTTTGTATACACACACACACACACAATTCCCATAAATCAGTAAACTACCACTGCAATTATGAGATTAAAATATCTTTTACAAATACATATCTATGTTTAGTTCTTTCTCTAAACACAGTGAATTCTCCCATAACACAAAGTAACCCCAAAATCTGAGGGGTTTTTTGTGTTGTAAAGTTAAACTACATTTAACTTTCTCAAGTGAATAGTTTCAAGTTGTATTTTCAACTGGGAGCATGGATCAGTGGTTAAAAACAGGAAGTTTGATGAGTAAATTTGAAACCAGTGAAAATACAGACGATAATGAGGGAAATACAGAAAAACCTGAAATTGTCCACAGATGTGACAGTTATGGAGTGGTTCCTCAGTTTTCCCACATGAAGCTGATAGTAGAAAACATGATTGCAATATCCTGTGAAATGAGCAGTAAATCAACAGAGCGCAATCATTGTCTGTTCTCACATGCTAACTTAAAGTATTTTCCTTAGTATTTTGGAGATTTAGTCAAGTTTTGTGACCTTTGTTCAAGAAATCACAGAATAATAATCGTCTGAGACCATGACGCTAACAGAATTATTTAAAAATCAATCATGCAAATTTTAAGGAAGAGTACCAGAATTCATTGAAAAGCACAGCCAGAAAAGCTGAATAAAAGTTGTTTCAAGTTTTTCTCAAAGGCAATTTTAGAACCCCCTCAGAGAGTGAAGCCTATATACTGGTGGACAAGAGTGAAACAGGAAAGCAAGCGAAAAGCAAGTCAAATAACTCATCTCTGTATGGCTCTAAAAGCATAAACAACCATTTGGGAGAACGACGTTAATCACTTGAATTAAAGCATCAGTATTAATAACTTGGCCATTTCCTTGGTCTTTGCTTGCTATGTTTATGATGATATGTTTGATGGTAAATGATGGGTAAATAAATTTCTCCTGAGCTACTGACAGTTGTCCAAATCTAAGACACACAAATCTGTAGGAGGGGTGACAGTCACGGCCTGAGCCCTCACAAACCCTGAATGCCCAAGCAATTTCTACAAAAGTCTCCAAAAGCACACTTCCTCAAAGATTTCTTCTGATTTTCCAAATGTTTTCAATGAGACAATTAACATTCCATGTTGTGCCTTAGAATATGTTTTAAATATTCTTTTTTCAACAAATTCATGATGAAATGGAACTTTTCAACCACATAAATGTAAGCTGTCTGAACTAGAAGAAAGGCCTGGTCAGGGATAAACAGCTACTTTTCATCTTAAAGAACTTTTTAATTTTTTTTCAAAGGCTTTTATTTATTTATTTTAGCGGGGAGAAGAGCAGAGGTGGAAGGACAAGCAGACTCCAAGCTGAGCACAGAGCCTGACCCGGTGCTCGATCTCCCGACCCTGGGATCATGACCTGAGCTGAAACCAAGAGTTGGTGGCCTCACCGACTGAGCCACCCAGACGCCCCTCAAAGAACTTTTTTTTTTTAAGATTTTATTTATTTATTTGAGAGAGAGAGTGAGAGAGAGAGCGCAAGAGGGGGTAGGGTTAGAGGGAGAAGCAGACTCCCCGCCGAGCAGGGAGCCCGATGCGGGACTCGATCCCGGGACTCCAGGATCATGACCTGAGCCGAAGGCAGTCGCTTAACCAACTGAGCCACCCAGGCGCCCTGAAGAACTTTGTAAAATCATACTTAATTTGCCTGCTTAAAGGTCTTCTTGGAATGCGTCAAGTTCTCACTTATAATTCAGAGTTATGAAACAAACCTCTGGAAGTGTAAGATATGCATCTTATATCTTAGCCAAGGCAAGCCTATTTGTCCTGATGTTACTGAGCGATCTGGCACACTTAGGCATTTTTTGAGGTGCTTACCTTACCTACTCTTGGATCTCACCCTAGAGAAGTTCTGTCACAAACCACAGCTCATCAGTAACAGGTTTTTATTGAGCACCATTACGTACTCAGCACGTAGACCCTTCCATGTGCTTAGACTGCTTTATCTCTGCTTGTGTCAAAGTGACAAGTGACTTTACCCAGTGACAGGAGTGATATCAGGATCACATCAGCCTGCCTGACACATGCCAGGATTCGGGGTGCGCCTGTGATGACTTACAGCTATCCCTTCCAGTACATTGTCACTTCCTCTCTTTACCACATATCTCATTCTTTCCAGGGCGTTTCCTCTGTTTTCAAATACAGGGCAGTTTGCCACCATATCTTCTGTCTTGGAATGTTAATCATTATTCTATGCCAAGAATTACAATGAAATTAGGACAGAGACTGCTTTCAAAGCCCCCTCACCCTGTCCACATAATCCCAGTTATTGCTACTCTTCTTGGGATTCATACTTCTCTGCATTCCCTCCTTTTCTGACCCAACCAAAAAATAATCACCTCATTCCCTAAATGAACTCCTTTTCTTTTTTTCTTCTTCTTCTTATTCCTCTTCAATCTTTCTTCTCTCATAAACAGTGGTTCTGTTGTCTATAAGACATTCACTTTCACGAATGGATCTGTACATCAAAGTTTTATTATTTTAATTAATCCAAAAAAGATTGAGGGTCTACTAGACTAGCTACTTCAAAAAACAGATATAATAATTAGACACAGTCTCAAAAGCTCTAGTCTCATGCATCATGTTAGAAATGGATTTGGCAGATGGAGACTGTTTAAATATCTTTCCAGACCCAGGAGGAAAGGCAAGAGAACAGAAAAAATTAGGACATGTCAAAAGAAAGAATGGTACCACTTGGCCAAAACAGATGCCATGTGTAGGAAAATCATGACACATACATCTCTGAAGATAACTTGAACTCTAGGTTTTGTTACTTCATTTTCTGGGAAATAATGAAGCAGTGAAGATTTCTGAGTAGGGAAGTGGCCTACCCAAAGCATGCCTCAGGAAGGCGAATCAGCCAGCAGTGTCCAGGGTAAATCCCAATGTCCGGGACAGGAGCCAGGGCCATGTAGGAGCCACATCAATTGTCCAGACAAGAAGCAATGCACGTCTCAAGACAGAGGATCATAAGGGAAGGGAGGGAAAAATGAAACAAGGTGAAACCGGAGAGGGAGACAAACCATCAGAGACTCTAAATCTCAGGAAACAAACTGAGGGTTGCTGGAGTGGAGGGGGGTGGGAGGGATGGGGTGGCTGGGTGATGGACATTGGGGAGGGTATGTACTATGGTGAGGTCTGTGAATTGTGTAAGACTGATGAATCACAGACCTGTACCGCTGAAACAAATAATACATTATATGTTAATTTTAAAAAAAGAAGAAGAAGCAATGCACGTCTGAACTGAGGAGGCAATATAACAAAAGGAAGGAAGGAGAAAAAACATGTGAATAACACCTACATGTCAGGAACTACGTGAAGTACCTTGATAAGTATTAGTCCATTTTAAGAAAAATAAAAGTGGGTATGACAGATATAACCAGGATCAGGGAAAAGAATAGGATTACTATTTATTGAGGAATAAGTATAAAATGTGCAACTTTTATCCAATCCTCTCAATTGGCCATGTAAGGGGATGTTATTGCCCCCATTTTATAGATAAGGATACCAAAACTCCATGAATTTAAGTAATTTTCTCAAGGCCAAAAGGGTAGTAAGTAGCAAAACCATGATCTGAACTCAGATTTATCTGACTCCAAAATAGAAAGTATATAGAATTTAATTTATTAGACATGGAACATGAAAAGGAAGAACAAAAATTTTCTTGTGAGCTTTGAAGGATGACTCATTAATAGTGTTGTCGTTAATAAAAACAAAATAAAGACAGTCAGAGAGCTTGGAGTTTTGTTAAGTGTAAGTTAATGAGCCTAGTTTTAAATCTGCTGAGTGTGAAATTCTGGCTGATTAAGTAAGAAAATCCTAGCAACAGTTGGAAATTGCTAAGTTTGGGAATCATCAGGAAGGAGATTTTAAAATGAAAGGCAAAGAGATTGAGGAAATTCATGTCAAAGCAATATGAGTGGATGAGGAGTTAGTTGCCTAAGGCAAAGAATATGGAGAAAAGAACATCTTTATGGAGCAGAAGGAGGGGAGCAACTAGTGAATAAAGTAGAAAAGAAGTTCTCAGAAAGATGAAAGAACCAGCAGACTGTGGTATAAAGGAGGCCCCCAGGAGAAAGTTCCAAGAAGTGAAATTTCCACAAATTACCTGGTGACCTCCAAGAAGGTAGTTTCATAGAGGGGTGGAAGGTAGAGGTGGAACCATAGTACGAGGGATTAAGAAATGAATGCATGAGCAAAAAGTGAAAGCAGAATTTGTACTCTGAGAAGTTTGGTGGTAATGGGAGCTAAGTGATAACGCGAGTAGCAGGGTCAGAGGAGGGTTATTTCAGGATAGAAAGGGCCCTGACCATATTTGTGGGAGGAAAGATTAAAGATGGGAGAAAGATAGGACCTAAAGAATGGAGCAAAATCAAGAGGACATGAGCAGTAACAGAATCTAGAACAGTGTTCTTGGCAAGAAAAAGAACAAGCTACCTTCTTATGAGGCAGAAAAAGAGACCAGAGTTACCCTTCAGGAGATACTCAGAGCATTCACACAGAACTCAATAAACCTAAGGCAAATGGCTAAACAAGGCAGAGAAAAAGAGGCTCTCCACAAAAGGTTTGGAGTTCATATTCTAAAAGAAAGGGAAATGTTCGTGTAGGTCAGAAAATGGAAATTCAGTTTTGAAAAGTTACCAAGTTTCAATAATTTCTTCAGGTACTCTCTATAGCATTTATTCCATTTTTTCCAGAATCAAAAACTTATTCTCTAAAAAGTACATATATCTCTCTTGGACTGTGTAGTTATAATTTAGACAATGAAGATAGTCTTTTTGGTTGTCAGAAATGAAGCAACTCTCTGTACTCTGATCTGTGTTCTTTTAAGGGCAAAGGTTCAAGATATTTACTTGAGTAAAGTTTTCAAAAGGAAGTTCTGACTCTAGTTAGTTTATTTTCAATGACTATCAATTATATGGTGATTTTGATTGGTCTGTAAGTAAGAAATGTCAATCCTCAGGAAAATGTTATATTTTACATGGATTCCCAACAGAAATTTTAAAATGAACTCAGTTACTAGAGCTATTTAGCTAGCCCTTTCCATTCTCACATCTAATCATGTATTGGTCTGGTACTCAGTGTTGGGTGCATGATATATATGAATGATATTATTTAATCCTCATAATAACCTTATAGTGTATTATTATTATCATTCCCACTTTGCACATAAGTAATTGAGGATTAAGTCAAGTAACTCTCCAAGGTCTCAGAGCTAGTAATGGTAGAACCAGTCTCAGTCCTGGACTGACTTAAAAGCTTATGCATCTAAAGACTAAATTGTACCACCTCACAATTCAGTTGCATATTTTGTTACATTTGGTGTTTTCTTCCTCTCTAATTTGTTTGTTACTAAGAACTCACCTTTTTCTTCCCTCCTCATCACAAGAATATAAATTCCTTGAAATCACCAAGTCTAGTACAGAGTCTGAAATATCATACATCTTCCAAAAATATGGAAGTAAATTGAAATAAATCAAAATTAACTTTAAAACAATCTTCCTCCAACTAAAAAAATAAAACAAAATAATTAATCCTACTCCATTTTTCATTCTGCTTTGTTTCCACTACCCTTCCTACACTCACCACCCCTCCTCCCCCCATTGGTTTCAAGAGAAAATCCAAGTTTGGGAATGTGAATACTATTGTGAAAATAATACTGTAAAATAGCTTCTATAAAAAAGACTGTGCTTAAGTCCAGTGTATAAATGCACTGAAGATGAATAGAGTCTTTTCATCGGCAATCACGCAGTAAGACTTGAGCTAAGGATTTCACTCCCATAGAGCTAATATTCAATAGTTCATTGAGCACCTTCTATTTGCTTGACCCAGTTCCTGCCCTTTATGAGTTCGCAGACAAGTTGGAGGGACAGAGAGATGATTATTGAACAACCTGGTAATGCCAGAACAAGGTGGGAAGAATTGCCAGACAACAGCTTGACACTTTTTTCATCTTTAATTACATGCATTTCAACCTAACTTCCCAATATGGGCTCATTTCCTTTTTGCATCAACACGAAGCCTCAAATGAAACCACACAGTGTATTTCATTTCAAAATGAAACTCATGACACAGCGAAGCAGTGAGTCATCCACAGAGGCCATGAAATTTCAATCCCAGTGGTTTCAAGACTGAGTCTTCAATCATTAAGCTGCATTGTGTATTTCTTGATCTGAACTTTTGTATCACCCATTTTAATTTAGATGACGATTGTCAAAATAGCTAATCTTCGTGTTAAAACCTACAACTCTCCACATCTCTAAAAAGTGAGTTTGGAACAAAGAGGAAACAAAGTGGGGAAACTATTCTCCTTACTGACCTAGATAATGGAGGAAATTAGAGATTTGATCACTATTTTTCGACAGTGGCTATCCTCCCACCCTAAACCTGTATTATTATTTTTTACTTTATTGTGTGCCCTACAGAGTTTTTGTAAGTTAACATAAAGATGTATCTTTTGGCTTTGGAGAGTTATTAAATGCAAAGCCAAAAAAAAAAAAAGAAAGAAACAGAGCTAAAAAATCTTACAGTGAAGAGTGGACCCAGGTCAAGAACACATTTCGATATTCATGAGGATGCCCTTAATGTAGTAGCTTCCTACACCACGAGTGATGTCACAGCTATTTGTCTATTTCCTGCCTTCCTCTTAAAAAAAAAAAAAAAAAAAAAAAACCTCAGTGATTTCTCAAGGTTAAAACCCAGGTCAGTATGAATCAACTACCCAAGTAAGTCCATTAGATTTCATTGTTCTTAGTCTTATGCACCAAAACAAATCCATATGACACAAAAGGAAATGGATACTAAAAGTATATCTCAGTAATGCAAAAAAAAAAAAATTACTTTTAGCTTAACTTTCAATTAATTTCCAAAAAGTGTTCTTGTATATCCCAGAGCACGTCAAATCTTGTGTGATCTTGCGTCATCTCCACCTCCATACTCTTTCTCTTCACCCCACTGTCACTACCTCACAGTTGTGCACAGGCATTCCCACTTCAGGCCTGCCATGCTAAGGTTATGTGAAGAATGCATAGACAAGTGAGTAAGAAACATTAAAACCTTCTCAGAGGGTAACCTCAAGGCTGCAGGTCACATGATGGCTTCCCATAGCCTGACACGCATGAAAACAAGAAGTTCATTCATGTAATTCTCACTGGAAAATCCTAATGAGTTACCAGTTACATGACAAGAAAAAAAATTGACAGCCCTCACCCAACCTCTTTATTCCATCTAATAGAGAGGTGACAATAAGCTAGAAAGAGGTGCTTGGATTTCACAACTCCTAATGACTTGGTTTTGGTCAAAATCAAGGTCCTTCCTAAATACTTATCAGCCAGAAAGATGGGTGAGACACAGAACCACTTCCATGTGACACATCTTCCTCTATCAACACTGCCAATGTTAGTGTACAGGCAGATCAAATCCTAGTCTTTTCTTCTTTCTTACAATGGAGCCACATCTTATTCCAGGGTTAGGTGAGTCACCCCCCCAAAGTGAAAATCTCATGTAATTCAAATTACCTCTGAAAATTCCGAAAACGCCCCATGGAGTTCAGTGTTTTCTTGTGATCTTATCAGTTCTCCTCTGTTTCTCTAGGACTTTTTATTAATTTTCAATTCCTACCTTGAGCATGTCAATATATCCTTCACTACCCATTTACCAAGTCCCTTGAAAATCTACTTCACATCTTTATTGTTGTTCAGGGAAACCCTTAAAATTAGTCATACAATCTTTCCTAGGATTTCCACCAAAGACAGTGACTATCTCAGGCTTGATTGAATCTTCTGTCTCAGTAGAGTGGACAAATAACCACGCTACTGTTTATCCCAACCTTTACCCCAGTTTCTGTCTCCCCACCTCTCTACTGTCCCTGCTCCCCATTCTTTCCTTTCCCCTTTTAATTTCTGCAAAGTTCAATTTGGATAAATCAATTGCTCATATCATGAAAATCTGTACTGAGGGTATATTCTTAAGAAACATTTATAAACCCATTTACCTGGCTTTCTTTGACTGTAACTATTCTTTTATATTGCTCTCATTTGTTCATTCATTCATTCATCCATCTCACAAAATATTTCTTATATACCGACTATATACCAGATGCCATTCCAGGCACCGGGAATCCATCAGTGTTCACAGCAGGCAAAATCTCTGGTGTCAAGAAAATCATTTTCCAGTACAGTAGATAGTAAATAGATATTCCCCTAACAGACTGTCAAGCAGCGGTGAATGCTAGAAAACGGGAACAGGATAGTCATACAAGGCCTCTGAAAAAATGATATTCAAGGGGCACCTCAGTGGCTCAGTCCATTAAGCCTCTGCCTTCAGCTCAGGTCATGATCCCAGGGTCCTGGGATCAAGCCCCATGTCGGGCTCCCTGCTCAGCGGGGAGTCTGCCTCTTCCTCTCCATCAGCCTCTCCCCCAGCTCATGCTCTCTCATGCACTCTCTCTCTCTCAAATAAATAAATACAAAATCTTTTTAAAAATTATATTCAAGCGAAGACCTAAGGAAGGAAGGAGATAAGCCATGGATATGTAGGAGAACAGTGTTGAAGATAGAGGAAACAGTAAGTGTAAAGGCCTTGAAAAGAGTATGGGATTGGAATTTTCCAGAAACAACAAGGAAATTCCCAGTATGAATAAAGCTGAAAGCTCATGGGAAAGAGTGGATTGAGATGAGTTTGTAAGTTGGCCAGAATCCAGAAGGACTTTTAGCTTTTTTTCATGGAAGTTATGCAAAGCTTGGAGCCATGGATCATTTTGAGTGGAGAGGTCATGATCTGACTAAGTTGTTTTTAGAAGGCTTTCTCCGGCTATTTTGTGGAGAATAGTGGGGGATGATGCACATGGAGGGTGGAGGACAGGAGACTGAGGAGGCTCTTCCAACCTCTTATCATTGCTTAGTGTCTCAAATCAGTGTTTTCCAATACAGATGGTTCCTGACTTAAGATGGTTCAACTTAAAATTTTTCAACTTCACAATGGTACAAAAGCAACATGCATTCAGTGGAAACTGTATTCTGAATTGTGATTGTGGATCTTTTCCCTGGGCTAGCAATATGCAATAAGCATATTGAGGTAGACTAGGCTAAACCATGATGTTCAATAGGTTAGGGGTATTAAATGCGTTTTTGACTTACAGTATCTTCAACTTACTATGGGTTTAACAGGCTATAACCCCATCTAAGTCCAGAAAGATCTGTATTTGATGTTTCTGTCAGAAAACAATTGAAAATATATTTCCAGTTAAGTGTTTTATTACCAAACCATGCCATTTTCATGCAATCCTTCCCTCACCCTGTCTAGGTCAGACATGGTGAGTGAAATCTGTTTTGATTTCACTTTTGATTGAAAATTTTGATTTGATTTGAAAATTAATAAAAAGTCCTAGAAACATGGCTACCATGAAATCTGTTTTGATCCTGGCCCTGACAGTAAGGCTTCCTGGTGCATAGATTCCTTCAGGGCCCTGGAAGCCACTTGGATTCACTGAATATTGCTCTTTTACTAATACATAGAATTCCACCTCCTCACTTCCATTTACGTGCAGCTTTACTAAAAAAAAAAAAAAAAAAAAACCATAGTGGCTTGAAATCTAAAATTCAATGTTAGTTTCTTGAAAAAAAATGTTTCTATAAAGTAATATGTATTTAATATGGACAGTAAATTTACCTCTGAAGCACTGAGTATGTATGCAATAGTTCTCAAATACCTGGAGAAAAAAAATTACCTTTGAAAATTCACCTTCTTGAGTTTGAAAGGTCTTCAGAAAAATTGCAAGTAATCTAATTTTTTTAGATCTGAATGTTTTTACCATTCATGGAAAGAAAACCTTCCCTTCGGGGGGGAAATTGGAGGGGGAGATGAACCATGAGAGACGATGGACTCTGAAAAACAAACTGAGGGTTCTAGAGGGGAGGGAGTGGGAGGACGGGTTAGCCTGGTGATGGGTATTGAGGAGGGCACGTTCTGCATGGAGCACTGGGTGTTATGCACAAACAATGAATCATGGAACACTACATCAAAAACTAATGATGTAATGTATGGTGATTAACATAGCAATAAAAAAATTTAAAAAAAAGAAAAGAAGGGGCACATGCACCCCAATGTCCATAGCAGCAATGTCCACAATAGCCAAACTGTGGAAGGAGCCGAGATGCCCTTCAACAGACAAATGAATAAAGAAGATGTGGTTCATAAAAAAAAAAAAAGAAAAGAAAAGAAAACCTTCCCTTCGTATTCTCATTATATATTTGTACACCAACCCTGCCCCAGGAGCTGTGCTAGGCAACGGAGACACAACCACAAAGAGGACACAGCCTGTGGCCTTACAGACCAATGTGACTCCCACATGGAAAGGAACTTGTAGGGAGCCAAGTCTGTGTGCAGAACTCAGTAGCCACCTCCGTAATGGTCTAAAAAAGTGGTGAAGCTACAGGAAACCCAAGAGACACATCAGAGATAGAATTACCTGGATGCTGTCATCCATTTTACTGTCAAGGTCCTTTCCTTACCAACTCTTGGTTAATTTTCTCTAGAACTTTCCCTATGGATGTTTACAATACTTCAGAACTCTGCAAGTGATCCAAGTTTAGAGAGTGACACCAGAGTACTCTGCTTTATTTGCCTATAAAAGAGAATAATACTCTGGGTTCTCTCCAGATCGAATAAATCTTTTGCCTTTTACTACAAAACAATTTTAAAAACTAAAAAAATAAATAAGTAGAATAAATATGGCCAGTAAGCTTAGTCAAGGATTTGAGTACCTGGGTGTTATGGACATAAAGAAAAGGAAACACATCCGGAAAAGGTATGACAAATAACGTCCTGTTTTATAAAGCAATGAGGATAAAATAGAAGTGCTAAAGTTCTGATTAAATGATACCATTCATCACCCTCAATAAAGTACTACAATGCTTTCCAGTACTTCAATGGAGAAAGAAAAGGCTAAAGTTTGGGCACAATCTGAAACCTGGCAAGTCTGATATTTAACCAGCCTATAAGGTTGCCTTTCTCCTAGGATCGCCTCAAAAGAAAATGCAGGCCGCCTCAGAGACACATTTTTCAAACAAATAGTCCATGTCAAGGGGAAGAAGCCTGGAAGTGCTATTTTGTTTGCTGTTCAGAAGTAAATGAATAGGGCAGGATTAAGCTAAAGACACCAAGTTTCCCCACATTATCAGCTGATACATTTAGCCACACAAAGAGCAAATCTCGTTGTGATTGATGAGCCCATCCATGGGGAGCAATCATCTTCCAAGTGAAAAGCTTAGACACATTTCATGCTTTTTTTTTTTAAAGATTTTATTTATTTATTTGAGAGAGAGAATGAGATAGAGAGAGCATGAGAGGGGGGAGGCTCAGAGGGAGAAGCAGACTCCCTGCCGAGCAGGGAGCCCGACGCGGGACTCGATCCCGGGACTCCAGGATCATGACCTGAGCCGAAGGCAGTCGCTTAACCAACTGAGCCACCCAGGTGCCCCACATTTCATGCTTTAAAATGACTGATCCTGCTCAGCTGGCAGCTAGTTTACAAAGGTCCTGAGCCAAGCTCAAGTCAAAGTAAAAGCACTGGTTACTGTGTACACATTTCCATATCCAACCAAATAATCCTGATCTCTGGACCTTTGCAGATAAGTGGCTGTGAATAAAGAGAGAAATGGTGATAGACTGGGGAAAGTGAGCTCTCAACTGTCCCTGTGTGTAGGCACTACTGTTTCAGCCATCTGTCTGCATTGCCAACCACCCTGAAATACAGTGAGTGGCATAAAAACAGAAACATGCTATTACGTTCCTACATTCTGGTGGTCAAGAATTTTAGCAGAAAACAGAGATGACTTACCTCTGCTCAGTGTTGCCTGGACCCTCAGCTATGATGACTCCAAAGGCTAGGAGATGACTCAGAAGGTACGGTTGAAATAGCAGGGACAAGAGGATGCACTCTCAGTATGGATTCTTTAATCACATGTCAGGTATTTGGCCTGGGTTGGGTGAAGGCAAACAGCTGGGGCTGTCAACCCCAGCGCCTACAGTGGCCTCCCTAGCTTGGCAGTCTTGGAGTAACTAGAATTTCTCCGTGATATAGTGCAGGGCTCAAAGGACAATCATTCCAGTGAACAAGGAACATTCCAGTGGCCTTTGTGACCCAGCCTCAGAAGTCACCTGGCAACACTTCCAATGTGCTCTCTTGGTCAAAGCAGTCACAGACCGACCCACATGAATGTGGAGGAGACCTAGACCTCACTTCCTGGGAGGATTGTCCCCAAAATTGCAGCCGTGTTGTTAAACTGCCCCAGTTACCTTTTACATAAGATGCCACCACCAACAGCAGTGTGGATTTGCGTTATTTAAGAGCATAGAGGGAAGTGGGGAACAGGGAAGTACTTCATGAGGTACTTGGGAGATAAAATGAGAGGACAGTCCTTACAAGAGTAATCTCAGTGGAGCACATTCAGGAGTCCCCAAGATCTATTTTCCATGTAGTTTTTTACCTGGAACATGGCTTCTTTTTTTTTTTTTTTTTAAGATTTTTATTTATTTGTCAGAGAGAGAGCACAAGCAGGGGGAGCAGCAGAGGGAGAGGGAGAAGCAGGCTCCTCACTGAGCAAGGAGCCTGATGTGGGACTCGATCCCAGGACCCTGGGATCATGACCTGAGCCGAAGGCAAACGCTTAATGACTGAGCCACCCAGGCGTCCCTTGGAACATGGCTTCTTAATGTCTATTCTTCAAGACCTCCCTAAGGGCATATGGCCCCTTTGACTAGCGGTGCTTCAGATGTGACTGCAGATCACCTCATTCTCAATACCATGGAGCTACCATGATTCCTTCCATGCCAGTCCTTAAACATCAGCACAGAAATAAAGAATCAGTACATTACCATAGCCGAACAGTCATCACTATAAAACTGCATAGGGGTAATTTAGCCCTGCCCTGTATACATATTCTGATTCTTCTGGGTATGTCGTGGGTAGGAAGAGTCAGGGACTTCCTGCTACCATCAGTCCTCAAAGCCATCTTCCAACTGTTCAGTGGTACTTCTGGCAGGGAATGGGGAGCAACAGAGAAGGGAGAAGGAGATGAGCAGTGTACATGGCCAGGCATGGATCAGCCAAACCTCACCACTAATTATATAATTACACAACTATATTAATATCAAATGAAATAAACTCCACAGTATAAAGCTTTACTAGCATTAAAAACCATTTCAGGGACACCTGAGTGGCCCAGTCAGTTAAGCATCTGACTGGTTTTGGCTCAGTTCATGATCTCGCAGTTGAGGGATCAAGCCCCAAATCTGGCTCCGCACTCAGCATGGAGTTGGCTTCACATTCTCTCCCTCCCCCTCTGCCCCTCCCCCCACTTGCACACTCACTCTCTCTCTCTAAAATGAAAAATAAAATAAAATCTTTTAAGTGAAGGTGTCCCTTCATAACAAAAGGTACATTTCATATGAAAGGAATAATTTTAAATTTTTATACAACATTTGACACTTCAAAATATTTAAAGCAAAAGCTAGCAGGAGAAATAGATAAATGCAATATCATATACGGATAGTTTAACAAATCTCTCTGTATTTGATAGACCAAGAATACAAAAAAATCAGTAAAAACATAGAAGATATTTAATTACATATAACTAACAAGCATAATTAAGATTTAAGATAAATATATATTTTAAAAAGGTAATATATATATTTATATATGTTTGTATACATATATACAC
The DNA here is from genome assembly GCF_002201575.2 of Neomonachus schauinslandi. Lineage (NCBI taxonomy): Eukaryota > Metazoa > Chordata > Mammalia > Carnivora > Phocidae > Neomonachus > Neomonachus schauinslandi. The sequence continues at coordinate 47,954,097 of NC_058403.1, read as the reverse complement.
ACACACACATATATATACAGAGAGAGAGAGAACAATTCACTCCAAACTGCAGAACTTACTTTCTTCTGAAGCACAGTTTTCAAGCACACCACCCTCATCCTTAAAGCAAGTTTCAAAAAATACAAAAATATTGTTTTCATTCAAAGCATAGTCTCTTACCACATCACAATGTTGTTAAACTTAACACCACTAATAGTCCTAAAAACCTATATTAGAAAAGAAGAAAGCCCGAAAATTAAAGTGTTAAGCATCAACCCTCAAAAGCTAAAGAAAAGGGGGGGCATGTTAATTAAGCCAAAACACATACTTAGAAAAAAGTAAATAATAAAAATAAGTTGACAGGTTAATTGATAGATAATAGAGACAATAAAGCCAAAAATTGTTGAATTAAAAACTAATACAATTTACCAAACTCTAGTAAGATGGTTTAAGAAAATAAAAGCACAAATAACACCAAAAATTTTAAAAAAAGGAAATTGTCAGAGGAACTGAGCAGACATTTTCCAAAGAAGACATTCAAATGGTACGTGAAAAGGTGCTCAACATCACTCATCATCAGGGAAATGCACATCAAAATATAACGAGATATCACATCACACCTGTTAGAATGGCTATTATCAAAAAGACAAGCAATAACAAGTGTCGGCGAGGATGTGCAGAAACTGGCCCCTATACAGAGAAGGCAAGGGGAGGCCCAAGAAAGAAGCAGGCCACTGTGGATTGACAGGTGGCAGGCTGGATAAGCAAGGGAATTTACTTAGAGCCTTGTCTCCAGCGGCCACAAGACAAGTAGATCTCGGCACCTGCCCGCCAGAATCTTAAAAGTTTACCTAGAGACCTTAACTGGGTTTAGTCACTAACACGGAGCAGATGGTCTCAGCAACACATTGCTCCCCCAAGGCTGCATCCTTGAAAACAGGTCTGGCTGTGGGGACAGAGGGCAGAACATACATTCCAAGAGCAGGGGAGGGGTGAGGAGCCTCCAACTGCCCCAGTCAAGCTCGATGGTCAACCAGAGGTCATGTCCTCTCCATGACCTCCTCCAACAATCGGTTAGAACGTCTATCAGCGAGAAGATAAGAAGTAACAAGTGTTGACGAGGGGATAGAGAAAAGGGAACCCTCATGCACTGTTGGTAGGAATGTAAATTGAAACAGCCCCTGTGGAAAACAGCATGGTAGTTCCTCAAAAAAATAAAAAGACAACTACCATATGATCCAGCAATCCTGCCTCTGGGTATTTATCCAAAGGAAATGAAAACAGGATATCAAAGAGATTTCAGCACTCCCATGTTTATTGCAGCATTATTCACAATAGCCAAGATGTGGACACAATCTAAGTGTCTGTCAATGGATGAATGGATAAAGAAATTGTAAGATACACACAAACACACACAGATGAATATTATTCGGCCATAAAAAAAAAAGAAAGAAATCCTACCATTTGCAACAACATGAATGGAACTTGATGGCATTATGTTTAGTGAAATAAGCCAGACAGGGAAAGAAGGAAATACTGCATGATATCATTTATATGTGGAATCTAAAAGGCAGAAGGCATAGAAACAGAGAGTAGAATGGTAGTTACCAGGGCTGGTGCGGGGCAGAGGGGGGGTGGGGCGGCACAGGAGGGGGTAGTAGCGTTATTAAAGGGTAAAAACTCACCTCTAGAAACTGAATAATTTCTGGAGATTTTTTTTAAGACTTATTTATCTATTTGAGAGAGAGAGCATGAGCAGGGGGAGGGACAGAGGGAAAGGGAAAGAGGGAAGCAGACTCCTCGCTAAGCAAGGAGCCCGATAGGGGCTCAATCCCATAACCCCAAAATCATGACCCCAGCTGAAATCAAGACTTAGACACCCAACCGACTAAGCCCCCAGGCACCCCATTTCTGGAGATTTAATTCACAGCATAGTAATCATAACCAACAATTATTATACACTTCAAAATTTCTACAAGACTAGATTTTAAATAGTCTCACCACCAAAAAGAAATGGTAATTATGTGACATGATAAAGATATTAGCTAAAGCTACAGTGGTAATCACACTGCAACATATAAATGTATCAAATCAACATATTATATACCTTAAACTTACACAATGCTATATGTCAGTTATATCTCAATTTTTAAAAAAGAAATTTAAGGGGCACCTGGGTGACACAGTCAGTTAAGCATCGACTCTTGGTTTCAGGTCAGGTCGTGATCTCAGGGTCGTGAGATGGAGCCCAGTGTCCAGCTCTGTGCTCAATGCGGAGTCGGTTTAAGACTCTCTCTCCCTCTGCACACCCCCACTCTCTCTCAAATAAATAAATAAATCTTTTTTTAAAAAGAAAAGAAGAAGGGGCACCTGGGTGGCTCAGTCGTTAGGTGTCTGCCTTTGGCTCAGGTCATGGTCCCAGGGTCCTGGGATCGAGCCTCACATCGGGCTCCCTGCTCTGTGGGGAAGCCTGCTTCTCCCTCTCCCACTCCCCCTGCTTGTGTTCCCTCTCTAGCTGTGTCTCTCTCTGTCAAATAAATAAATAAAATCTTTTAAAAAAGAAAGAAAGAAAAAGAAATTTAAAAAGTAAAAACAGATTTGAAAACTTTGGTGAAATAGAAAAACTTACAAAACCTGAATCAAGAAGTAGGAAATTTTAAAAGTTGCATAACCATTAAAGATACTGAATTTAGCGGGGCGCCTGGGTGGCTCAGTCGTTAAGCATCTGCCTTCGGCTCGGGCCATGGTCCCAGGGTCCTGGGATCGAGACCCGCATCGGGCTCCCTGCTCGGCGGGAGGCCTGCTTCTCCCTCTCCCACTCCCCCTGCTTGTGTTCCCTCTCTCGCTGTGTCTCTGTCAAAATAAACACATAAAATCTTTAAAAAAAAAAAAAAAAAAAGATACTGAATTTAGCAGTTGAGTCACTTGTGTTGGCTTCTATGACGTATCTTCCTTCATATGGTACAAGAATACTTGGCTATTGAATGCATTTAATTGATTTTTAAATATAATTGAATCCCATTTAACACAAACTATTCCAGAGTACATAAAAGAGAAAAAATTACTCCTCAACTCTGTTTATGAGCTTTGCATAATCTTGATTCCAAAAACTGACAAAAGCACTAGTAAAGAGGAAAATTACAAGCCGGCTTCCATCACGAACATAGACACTAAAAAACAAAGTGTTAACTAACCGAGTCATCCCAAGAGTACTCTAATGTCCTGTAAAGTTCCAAGTCCTGATCTGGTTGGTGGGTACATTGGGCTTTTTAAAACCTTATCCTTTAAATTGAGCAAATATAGATTTGTTTAGGTACATCCTACCCACTCTCCTGTTCATAGGATATATTTAATTTTATCTTTTTTTTAAGATTTTATTTATTTATTTGACAGAGAGAGAAAGAGAGAGAGCGCGCAAGCAGGGGGAGTGGGGGAGGGAGAAGCAGGCTCCCTACTGAGCAGGGAGCCCGGTGTGGGGCTCGATCCCAGGACCCTGGGATCATGACCTGAGCCGAAGGCAGAGGCCTAACCGACTGAGCCACCCAGGCGCCCAGAATATATTTAATTTTAAAAAGAAAAACAATCCCTATGAGCTGCTGACACACTCATTCTTTCGCATTACACTCTTCTGCTGTTCATTTGAACCTCTCAAAATTCACACACACTCAGCAGCAGCATCACCTAGGAATTGGTTAAAATGAAACTTCTGAGCCCTCTGCCAGACCTACTAAATTAGAATCTCTGAAGGTGGGACTTCGAAATCTTGTGTTTTAAGAAGCCCTCCAGGTTTTTTGGAGGCTCACTGAAGTCTGAGAGGCACTTCTCTCTAGCAGTAGAGGGGTTCTAAGCAAGAGGTGGGACTGAAGTCCAAGGGAACTTAAGCCAGAGGCAACTTTGTGTCCAAAATTACACCCACTGTCTTACCTGCAACATACATTGCACCATGTTGGGTTTTCCTTCTTGGAAGGACCAGCCTCACCTGGACCAGTCTCATTTCACAGGAAGAATGACCATTTGCATTGACTCACACCTGAACATCTGTGTCAATTATCAAGCCATGGTTCTCTTGTTCTATTACAAGAATCCTTGTATTAAAGGGCACTGCGTAAGCCACCCAGTCAACTTGCTACTCTAGCTCTGAGTGAAGGGGAAGTGTGTTCATTCTGAATTATCCAGGGCCAAGGATTCTCCTTATTCATAGACAAATCATCCAATTGTTGGAACATCTGGAAGTTTTCCTTTTTCCCTGTTTCCTCTCTTTTGTCCCTTTCACTCTTTCCCAGAACCCATGCATATGCAGGAGAAATAGAAGGTCTCTTACAAATAAGATCCTTGATCCACAATGATTCCCGGGAATAGAGAACAGAACAACTGGCAAAAATAGGACATATTTTAATTATGGATGAAAATTCTCATTTTCATAGATAAGTAAATTAAACCATAAGTTAAAGAGCCGTCAGTAGTAAAATCAGAATAAAACTTATTCTAACTTTTTATTTTTATCAGAGATACACTTTTGCATAGTTTGAAGAGACATGTAGTTATTTTACAAGGCCTAATTTAAAAAATAGCAAACCCTCCCAAAGGCAACATCTTTCCTCTCCTTCAGAGGCTTCTTTTGGTTTATCACTAAATACTAACATGCATATATTGTAATTTCCGTGGTTCTTCAGTTTTTGTCATTGTCCATTGATTTTCTACCAGGGAAGATTAGGCTAGGCTTTCTTTAACACTCACCCCACACACACACTTTTCCCATAGCCACCACCATCCCTGCATGCATTCAATAGAGCTGTATTGAAATTTTGGTTAGATCAACATTCACTGTTTACATTATTGTGACTATGTAAATGCCATTCACAGCTGAGACATGCAGTCTAGTTGATTCCTTTCCTGTACAAGTTTTTTTTCCCTTTGGGTGGGGGGGGTTGATAAGGAGATGGGAGAACAGTTAATAACTCCTGCTTTTTTCCTTATTTACTCGTATGTTCGGTTTTTCTATTTACTTATCACAATTCAATCCCAAGCTCTCTGCCAGATGTCTGAAACTCCCACCAATTTATTGTGAGCACAGTGTCAGTCTACTAATTTCATCTTCTTAAGAAAATCCCCTTCTGATTTACTTAATTCTGGACATTAGTGCCTCACTGTTGTCTACCACCCAATGCCTGGTTATTATGATCTCCCTTCATTCATTCTGAAGAGTCCTTTCCACTCTCTTATACTAAATCCCTTGTTCCTTATTTCTATGTCTTTCTCTTTAGCTTACTCCTTCATTTTGATGGATCATATCCAGTAGGAGATCTATGCAAAAGAGCTCAATGGGAGATAAAATTTTTCAGAACTTGAGTATCTGATTTTTTTATTCTATCCTCACATTTTTGCTTATGAATTTGGCTGAATAGAGAATTCTAGGTTAGGAATCATTTTTCCTCAAAAATTTGGAGGTACTGTTCCATTATATTCTAGCCTCTGTTGTTGCTATTGAAAAACCCATAGGCATATTGATTTTTTTATGTTTGGTATGTGACTTGTTTTGTTTTGTTTTAATTTATGGAACTTTGTAGGACTTCTTGATTTCCCCAGTATTGTAAAGTTAACAAAATAATGTACCCCAGAATGAGTCTATTTTTAATCCATCCTGCTAGTCAATCTATGGATCCTTTCAACCTGGAAACTTTAAACTTAAGTTCTAGAAATTTTTCTTTAACTATTTGAGTAATGAATTCCTCCTTTTTATTTTCCCTCTTTTCTTTCTCTCTTTTTGGAACTCCTATTATAAAGGATTGGACCCCATGATCTGGTACTCTAATTTTATTATATCTTCTCTTCTCTTTTCTCTCTCTTTTCCTTTTAGCTCAACTTGTAAATTTCCTCAGCTTTATCTTCCCACTGTTCTGTTGAGGTTTTTTTTTTTTTTCTTTTTTTTTTTTTTTTTTGAAAGAGAGAGCAAGAGCATGCACACATATGTGAGTGAGGGGTAGGGTTGGGGGGCAGAGGGAGAGAGAATCTTAAGCAGGCTCCACACCCAGTGCAGAGCCCAACTTGGGACTGGATCTCACAACCCTGATATCATGACCTGAGCTGAAATCAAGAGTCAGACGCTTAACTGACTGAGCCACCCAGGCGCCCATGTTGAGCTCTTTATTTCTGTGATCATATTTTTAATTTCTAAGTGTCTCCAATTATCCTTTTTAAAGCAACCTGTTATTATTTCATGAATGCAATACCATCTTATCTCTCTCTCTCAGAACATTAATGATGATTTTTTTGAATAGTCTTTCCCCTGAAAAATCTCCTATTCTTCCAGGTTGCTTTTTTTCCTGTATGTTTTGGTCTCTATGTTTTATGCTGAAATCTTAATCTCAGCTAGCTCGTGACCTTGCTTGCTTACTCATATTTCAGTTGGGTCCTAAAAGAGCCAATAGGAAGTTCTGAGCCCATGGTTTGCATTTGACCACTGTGGGCTTCACCGTACCTATTGATCTAGCTGGACCATTTCCTTGGAGATCCTCCTCCCCAAATATCAGTACCATTACTTCTTTCTTCTTGGTCTAGTAGAGTTCCTAGAGAAGGATCTTCCAGGCTCCTATCTAGAAGATATTTGCCTTCCTATCAACATTTTGGGAGCTGAGTGTAAAAGAGGCCTGGGCAGGGGGTCATTATTCAGAATATAATTTGCTTAATCCCTATGTTTTCAGCATCATACTCCCACCCTCAACTGTGTCCGACAAATCCTAGGGCAGCGACCCTCTGTTTTATACTCTCCAGCGATAATTTTCCTCAGACTTCCTCCAGGTGGGTTGGGGTAGAAAACAATTCTGAATCTGTGGGTTGGGCAGGGGGATCGAATTGCTTTTTAAATAGACTAAATCAATACTGTCCTTTTTAACACTAGCCTCCCTCTCCCAGTAGTACTTATATGTGCCAATTCCTCAAGCTTTTAGGGATTCTGTACTGTAAATCAGGTTACTTTTCAACTACCTGCTGGTGTAGGATTCAGCTTTCTTAAGTATCCCAAATTGTGTTGATATTATTTCCTCTCTCATTTTCTTTATCCCTTTAGGTCTAAACCTTGCTCCAAAAAAATCTATTTGTTGTCATTTTATGAGGTGTTTGAAGGAAGAAAAACAAATGTGTATGTTCAATCCATCATCCTGATCCAAAAGTCATCATAATTCTTCATGCAGCAAAAGGTAAAATAGAATTTTAATGATTACCTAGGGAATTTAGTCAACATTAAAAAATTTTTAAAAGGCAAAAGAATTAATTAATACAACCACTTTGAAAAGATGTTTGGCTAGCAATATCTACAACTGAATATACCCAAAATCAGAAATACTCCATGTCTAGTATATATTCCAAAGAGAAATGTACCTACGTTCACCAAAAATCATGTACAAGATGTCCACGGTAGCACTATTCCTTAGCCAAAAACTGGAATCAACCCTCATGCTCATCACCAGTGAAATGTATGATAAATTGTGGTACATCCATGGAAAATGCCCAATATACACCATGGAATACTATAAAGTGAAAATGAGCAAATTACTGTTATATTAATCCAATTAATATAATTAATTAATTAAGACTGAGGATTAGTCTCCTCTGAAGGAGAGAATAATGACTGGGAGTGGGTATGAGACAGGTATGTACAGAGCCAGTTTTATGAGTATGTTCCCACTGTAAAGGATAGTCAATTGTATGTTTATGTTTGGGACATTTTTCTGTGTTATACTTCAATTTAAAAAGTTTCTTCAAAAAAATTTACCTTTACCAAAGAAGGAGAAGAAGGAGGAGGAGGAAAGAGGGAAAGAAAGTCAAGCCACTAAAGATTTAGTTGGTACCGAACTTTAAGTTAAATGGTTTCTTAGCTTCAAATGCCAGGTTTGCCACTTATTAGACTGCGACTTTGGTGAAAGCATTTTCCGAATTCCTCTATAAAATTAAGATGCAGTCATTTGTTCATCCAATGAAAATGTATTGAGTGCCTACTATTATAGGTACTTGGGATATAGCGATGAGCGAATCTTTACCCTCTTGGAGCCAATATTCTCATGGGGAACGGGGAAAAAAAATGCCAGCTCAATCTACCTCACAGGATTTCTGTGAATCTCAAGAGAAATCATGGCAAGAACCTGCTCCTCAAAATAAGGTTTGTGGACCAGCTCTATCAGCACCACCTGTGAATTTGTTAAAACGGCAAGTCGGGCCCCACTGCAGACCTACTCAATTAGTATCCTCATTTTAACAAGATCCCCAGGTAATTTAGATGCACACGAAAGTCTGAAGAGCACTGCTATAGTACTTTGTGAATATAAGATGCTTTCAAATATAGGCTATTATTATTATTGTTAGTCATGCTCACCGGGAAATGGCCACAACCCTGTTTTGTAGATAAGTTCCTATTCCAGAAAAATGAAGGATATGAGGGTAAGAAAAGCAGATGTTTACTCCCATCTAAAAAGCTGCTCTGTTCCCAAATATGTTGCTTTGGAGTGTTTCTTTCCTCTTTATTCTTCAAGCCAGCCTCAGTTCTCCAAGTCAATAGATCCCTGCTGATGAAGATGCTATTGATGAACTTTATTGCTGGGTTTTTCAACTGGTTGAACACCGTTTCCTGGTTATTCAAGAGCCCAGGAAAAATGCTTTAATAAAGTAATAAAATGCTGAACAATACAGACTTTACATTTATGGAGTTTTATTGGCGTGTCGATATGGGCCAGATTCATTTTGTGTCTTTCATCTCCTGGCTGGGGGAGCTAGCAAAACTTTTTTCCTGCAGGCTGTTTGGAGGATCTCTAATCAGATTTGTCCCAACAGTGCTTTTGTGGAAGTGAGATCCCAGGAAGCAGCTGATTGTTTGGTAGAAGAGGATGTTGTTCTGGGGATAGGGACTAATAACCCTTCAACAACTGTCTTATAAGAGAAAAAAATACTTTGTCCAGTTGTTCCTATAGTAGTGTTACTCAATTTTTTTTAGAGAGGGAGTGAGGGAAAGGGGCAGAAGGAGAGGGAGAGAGAGTATATTAAACAGGCTCTATGCCCAGCGAGGAGCTGAATGCAGGGCTCGATCTCACAACCCTGAGGTCATAACCTGAGCTGAAAACAAGAGTTGGACGTTTAGCCCACTGAGCCTCCCAGGCACCTCAAAATTTAATGTGCATACAAATCACCCAGAAATCATATAAAAATGTAGTTAACTAGATTAACTAGATCTGGGACCAAAAATTGTTCATTTCTAATCTGAACTATAATCTAAACTTAAGAGGAACCAACAGTAATTTTGAACCACTAGGCTCCTCCAACATTCATAGGAAGGTCTTCTGGAGGAAAAAAAAAAAAAAAAAACAATGCCCAGCAAGCCCAAGTAAGTCGACTTACTGGTTCTTTAGGAATTTAGAAACCAGAAGATCCATATTAAAACTATAAATATATATTTAGATGTAAGTATTTATAGAAAAGCTTGGAAGGAAGTGCATTAAAATGTTAAGATTTGTGTTTTCTTTTTTCTTGTTCCTGCTTTCTAAAGTTTCTAAAATAAACATCGTTTAATTATATAATATAAAAACAACATTAGTTTTTAAAATGCATATTTTTACAAATCATCCTAATCTCATGCTCAACACTAAATACTGGGTAAAAAGTTCTTGACATTTCCATAAATGTCACAGAGTGTAACATAAATTCAGATTCTCTCTGATATTTTTCTCCATCTTCCCACCAGCTCTGACGGCTGCAAAGAGTCAAGTTGTAATGGACTCCAAACATACCCAACACTACATTTTCTAAGGGAAAGAACTACATTTTTGGGTTTGCCATCTTAATGGTGAAAATGTATGTGGTTTCATTAATAGTACATAACTGCTACTCTCTAAGAGCCTTTATTGATGAAAAAGTCTTCACTAGAAAACTCTGGACTTCCCAGAAGCACTTCATGAATGCCTATTTTAATTAATAAATTCATTATTATTTTAAAGCAATTCAAAGACAAAAACTGTTCATTTTCAAGCTCTTGGGACAAAAAGGGTAATTCAACAGAGGTCATTGTTGATGATCTGTTCCTACAAGCAAGTAGGAAAAAAGCCACAAGAGTGGTAAGGCAGTCTGACGAGAGCTTGTCCTCTTAACCACCGCCTTACATGACTTCTAATAATGCCTAACATTTCTTGAGTGCTTATTATGCACCAGGGACTGTATTAAATCCATTTGGTGGATTTTCTCATTTAATACTCACAACAACCTAATGTCCCTATTTTATAGATGAAAAAATAACAGTAAAGAAGTGAAGTAACTTGCCTGTGGGTCCACAGTGAGTGGCAGACAAAGCAGGAAGTGACTGATTCCAGGCAGTATGTGTCTCACACACACTTTGGAGAAATCGATGTGCCTATCAAAAATATAGTATGTATCAAATCATCTCAGATTTGTTTTTTGACTTCCTGGGCTCATAATTAATCCCCAGTTTAGTCATTAGCTGTTTTGATTATGCTCGTCCACTTACTATTTTATAGCCACTAATAAACTGTAGCTTGTGTACTAGGAGCTTCAGAGAAAGACTTGTTTTCCTAAATTGACTCTCTACGTGGATTCTTAGAATTTTCCCATTTTAAAATAAAAATTGAGTAGATATGTTCATAGAAGGATTGGAACTACGTTTCCTTATCCTCATCATTATCATCATCCCACATGTTATCTGGTTTTCAATCTTATTATGTCTTAATTTTTCTCGTTTGTGTTGCCCTTAAGTTGTAAGTTCCTTTTGGTCAGGAGTCCTATCTTTTCACTTGAAAACAACAGAGCTACAGAATAAAAGACCAAAAGGAAAAAACAAGAACAAAAACCTGTTAGTGATGGTTACTTCTGGGTTGATGGGATTGTAATTATTTTTCTTCTCTGTACTTACCAAATTTCCCACAAGGTGCTTATAATTAGGGAAAATTATTATTTTAAATCATTTAAACTTTCCTTATCTAGGACAGTATATGTAGATTTCTACAAAACATCTCATCAAGAGTAATTTCTTTTCAGGGCGCCTGGGTGGCTCAGTCGTTAAGCATCTGCTTTTGGCTCAGGTCATGACCCCAGGGTCCTGGGATCAAGCCCCATATCGGGCTCCCTGCTCGATGGGAAGCCTGCTTCTCCCTCTCCCACTCCCCCTGCTTGTGTTCCCTCTCTCGCTGTCTCTCTCGCTCTGTCAAATAAATAAATAAAATCTTTTTTAAAAAAAGTAATTTTTTTTCTTTTCTGTGCTTTCTAAATGTCCCACAAAGTGCTTATAATTAAGGAAAATTATTATTTTTAAGTCATTTAAACTTTCTTTATCTAGGACAGTATATGTTGATTTCTACAAAACATCTCATCATTACTAAAAAATATCTAGAAGTGACACCAGCAATAAACAGAAGTAAAATTTTTATGTTAACTCCAAAGCTAGAGATATATATATAGGACCAGTGAGAGAGAGCCCCTCCCACGGGGAGGAAGGAGAAGAGTTGGAGGCATTTTAGTGACCTCACCACTGCTCCCCTGAATCCAAGTGACTCAGGTACATAATGTACAGAGTGTCTTCCACAGGCTCCCAGAATAAAACCTCACTGTGTTCCACGTGAGAGGGGGCAGGCTCCAGAGTAAAAACCAGACTTTGTCACCTGCCTCAGAACAAGGACCCACTCAGAGGGTGGAAGAAATACTCTTTCTAGGAGATGTGATGCTTCTAAAATTTTCTGTGATGCTTTTAAGCACGCTGATACAAAAGTTACTGACGTTAGTCTGTTCTGGAAAGGTCTTTTCCCTTCCATGTCAGGGAAGGATAGGGAGCTAGAAAGACTGAGGTTTTTTAACAGGAATGTATTTCTCTGGCATTGCTGATATTTTGGAATAAGTAGAAACCATGGCTGTCTGCTTTCTAAAGCTCTGTTTATTGTTGTGCCTCTGATGTCATCAGTTGTGAGCTAGTGACGTCACAGTGCATTGTTTGAGTTGCATTCAGGGCCCAAGTGCTGCTAATAGGCAGATGGTTGACGGGATGACAGACAAAATGTTGGAATCTCCTCCTATGCATGAGTCAGAGAGGAAGTTGCTACCATCTTCATGGCCCACTGGAGGCCTGAAGGAATACATACTGTGTGCTGGAAGCACCAGGGGAGATCCCCAACTGTCCTTGTCAGAGCAACCCGGAAATGAAGATCAGAGTGGCTGCTTCAAGAGATTGGGCTAGGCCCTAAAGCAGAAATTACAGGTGACAGGTACAGGGGAAGAGGAGAGTTGGGGCACACTAATGAGTTTCTCTAAGGAATAGTAAAATCTTCTATAATGCTTCTGGGAGGTGGGATGGAGAGACAATTTGACAACTCCTTCTGGAAATACAGGTTTCCCTCTGGGCCAGAATCCTAACAAGGTAGCTCGGTGAATCCTTGAAAGACAATCATTAAAAACCTGATATCATGACTCATAGACTGGATGACTGGGTTCAAATCCCACTTCTGGCAGCAATTTGAAGTCGTTACTTCACTCTCTCAGCATTGGCTTCCTCATCTGTCAGATAAATAATGATACCTAAGTCATAGAAATACTATAAGGATCAAATGAGGAAATGTGTATAAAGTACTATGTATATAAAGTCACAATAGGCCTACAAAAAATGATAGCTATTATTAATTGTGTGTCTATGTGTGTATGACATTGTGTATGTATACTTATCTAAGGCAAAGAAAGACGAGAAGCATTCTGGTTTGGGTTTTGGATTTATTTGAGGTGATGAATAGCATACGAAATGTTTTAGGTGTCAGACCCTCAATAATGAGTCCAAATAACAGTGTACCATGATAAAGTTATCCTGGCTTCTTGGTTAATGGCTTTCCAAACATACTGAGAGTCAGTTTAAGTAAAATATTGTGAAAGTTTCTATATGTCAAAGAAAAATTACACAGAACAGAGCTTAACAGGAAAGGAAGAAACATAATTCAAGTCTATTGCAACAGGGGAGAGAGAACTTAACTTCCCTAGAAACAAAAAAGCAAGAGGGTTTTTAAGGGCTGCAGTGAGCTAGTAGAAAGTATTGGAGGATGTTAGGGGAGTTTGATCAATGTGATTAGGCCATCTGTGTTTGCTAATTGACACTTACCAGTTTAGGCTCCTACCCTCCCATAGAACCTGGGAGACCTGAATGCTATCTTTCTTGATGGTAACAGTTCAAAGGATGGCTCCTAAGTCCTTAAAAACAGATGGTTCTGGGTTGTAAAAGAGGCAAGAGGCCAGGAAAAGATTTACATCTCAAATGGGCAGAGAATTTACAACTGTAAGTTTTCTAAAGTAAATGTTCTAAGATAAGGGAGGCCAGTGACCTACTGTCAGTAAGAAACCCGCTTAAGTTTAGTCAAGCTGAGGAAAATAAGGCTATCTTGGTCATGTTCCGCTTAGCAAGATCAGTCAATGTATCAGTGAAAGAGAGAGCCACCTAAGGCATATTTTCGCTGATGCCACCAGGAACCACCTGTCCAAAACTAGTTCCCTACCCCCATCTGTAATAACCTGTCTCCTTTCTTACGTGTCTGGACATTCCCACGATTTGAGTCATTCCTCTGAGTCAGGCAACAGAGGCGAGTGCACAGCTTTTGAAGGTCACTGGTATAGTGCTGGTGAGATTTGGGGGCCAGCAATGAAGGACTGTCAGGGCAAGGCCCTCAGCAAAATTGGAGGTACACAAAGGCTCTCCAACTTTTCCTCCCTCTGTGCCCCCCCCCTCCTTTTCTTTCCTCCTAAGAAACTTGTTCTGGAATCTTGTACTAAAATGTAAAAAACTGGCTAAAAGCTTAAAGAAAGCCAGAATGATTGCATACTAAGTAAATCTTAAACTAAGTGGAATTTGTGGTTCTGATCAAGAATCTAGGGGGCTAGAATTTTAAAAGACCCCCCCCCGAAACTGCCCCTTCCCAGCAAATGGCTGCCACAATGAAACACAGCACAGGAAGGCACCAATGGGGAACCAGCCTGACAAGGACAAGCCCTGGACGGCCCTAGTGTGGCCCAGAGCCAGGCCACTGAAGTGGGTACCTGGAGATGGAAGTAGATGGGGATTCTGGAAGTGCTTGCGGAAGAATATCAAAAGAATATGTCTAATCAAAGCAAGGTGATGAAAACCAATGTCCTACCTGTTACTTTTCCCTCAAATGAGTTCTTTTCTTTTTAAGATTTTATTTATTTATTTATTAGAGAGAGAGAGAGAGCACAAGTAGGCAGAGTGGCAGGCAGAGGGAGAGGGAGAAGCAGGCTCCCTGCTGAGCAGAGAGCTCGATGTGATACAGGGCTCAATCCCAGGATGCTGGGATCATGACCTGAACCGAAGGCAGATGCTTAACAGACTGAGCCACCCAGGTGCCCCTCAAATGAGTTCTAAAGCTGAAAAATATATGGGACCCAAAAAAAGGACCATTTTGTTCAACTATATCCCTCAAGCATTGTCCCAAGCCTTTCCTTCTATCTTAGGAGAGGAAATTTATCATACTCCAAACTAAATTGTTTCTATACCTACTCCCCCCAAAAATAAGAGCTTTAATATATGCATCCAGAGCACAGTTAAATGAGTTAATATGTAAGTTATGAGTTAAATATGTAAGGAAAGAAAAGAGTGACTGGTGTATAATAAGTGCTGTATACCTATTAGCTGTTGTATCAGTATTGTTGTTATCATTATTATTATTATGCCACAGCCCTGATTGTGTGGGATCTTTGGCAAAGCCAGAGTAGAAAAATACCCCAGTTATAGCTGCTAGGTCAGCACCATAAAACAGAGGAACTCAGTAAATTTCCACAAAGGCAGATGTACTCATCCTGCTCTTTTCGAAGACTTAAGATAGCAAAATGGACAGTATTTTTGTAGGGATAGACTTCCCCAGGAATGCTCGTATTGCTACCTTGTATTAGTGAAGTAAGAAGTCAACTGAACCTGTTTTTATTTGGGGTTACCTCTAGCCAGCACCATAGATACATGTGGGATCTGATGGGGAGGGCTCCCAACTCCAGTGATATCTCTAAAAGTATTTCTTGTGAAAAATTCATCAATAAAGAAAAGTTCTATGATATTTGAAGGATGGTGTGTCTTGACTCCTGTTAGCATCCTTGAAAGTGACCCACTAGATTTGTTACATAACACCGAGAGCTAGCAGTAGCTGTTCTGCTTCCTGGGGAAAGGCAGCTTCCAAAAACTGCAGTAGATATGTTGATATAGGGTAATTCAGTGCTAAATTGACCCAGCAGGGTGGGTTGATTTTTTTTTTTTTTTTTTTTTTTTTACTTAAAAGGGAACAATACAGTAAAGATAGTTTGTGTTTATGCCTGACCTCAATCTTTCACTTCCTCTCACAGAAGAGAAGCAGATGTTCAGTGGAGAATTGGGAGGGAATGGGGGAGATGAAGGAAATGAAATAAAATTATGGTTCAAGTTATTCTTTAAAACATCAACCAGATTTTTGTTTATCTAATGTAAGTGCTTTTAAAAGTTCAACACAGAAGAAACTCTTCATCTTCGTTCATACATTCTTTATGCCCTACCTTTTCTTTAAAGGCACAAATGTAATAAAAGTAGAGTCAACAGTTACACAAACATCTTTTCAACATATGTTGCTGAGACAACTAGATACCCACAAGGAAAAAGATTAATTTAGACCCTTACTTCATACCATACACAAAAATTAACTCAAAATGTATCATAGACCTAACATCCCTTACTGTAAGTAAGAATTAAAACTACACAACTTTTGGAGCACCTGGGTGGCTCGGTCGGTTAAGTGTCTGACTCTTGATCTCAGCTCAGTCTTAATCTCGGTTGTGAGTTCGAGCCCCTCATTGAACTTCACGCTGGGCATGGAGCCTACATAAAATAAATAAATAAATAAAATAATTAAAAAATAAAAATAAAACTATACAACTTTTAGAAGAAAACATAGGAGAAAATCTTTGTGACTTGGGTTAGGCAAAGATTTCTTAGATATGCTATCAAAAGCACTATCCATAAAACAAAATATTGATAAATTGGACCTCATAAAAACTTAAAAGTTTTGCACTTCAAAAGACACCATTAAGAAAATAAAAAGACAAGCCACAAGCTGGGAGACAATATTTGCAAACTACATATCTGATAAAAGACTTACAGCCAGAATATATAAAGAATGCTTACAATTCAATGATAAGAAAAATGAACAACCCAACTTAAAAATAGCAAAAAGATTTAAATAAACATTTCACTAAAAAAATATGAATAGGCAATAAACACATGCAAAGATACTGATCATTTGTCACTAGGGAAATCCACATTAAAGTTGCAAGGACATACCACCTCACGTCCACTAAAAGGATTATAATCCAAAAGGCAGAAAATAGCAAGTGTTGGTGAAGACATGGAGAAACTAGAACCCTCATACATTGTTGATGGAAATGTAAAATGGTACCGCTACTTTGGAAACAGCTGGGCAGTTTCTTAAAAAATTAAACATAAATTACCCATAAACCTCAGCAATTCTACTCTTAGTTACCTGCCCAAGAGAAATAAAAACATATCCACAACAAAGACTAGTTCATGAACATTCATAGCAGCATTAGTCATAATAGCCAAAACATGAAAACAATCCAAATGCCCATCAACTGTTAAATGGATAAACAAAATGTGGTATATCCATACGATGAAATGTTACTTAATAATAAAAAGAAATGAGAGGTGCCTGGGTGGCTCAGTTGGTTAAGCGACTGCCTTCGGCTCAGGTCATGATCCTGGAGTCCCGGGATCGAGTCCCGCATCGGGCTACCTGCTCAGCGGGGAGTCTGCTTCTCCCTCTCCTGCTCCCCCCTCTTGTGCTCTCTCTCTCTCACTCTCTCTCTCAAATAAATAAATGAAATCTTAAAAAAAAAAAAAGAAATGAAAAACTGATAAATGCTACAACATGGATGAACCTTGAAAACATTATGCTCAGTGAAAGAAACCAGGTACAAAGGCCAATAATGTATGATTCCACTTATATGATATATCCAAAATAGGCAAATCTATAGAGGCAGAAATTAGATTAATGGTTGCCTGGGATGGAGGAAGGGATCTTTTTGGGATGATGAAAATATTCTAATATTGAGTTGTGATGATAGCTGCACAACTCTATAAATTTACTAAAAACCATTGAATCGTACAGCTTAAATGGCTGATTTATATGGTAAATTATACCTCAATCAAGCTGTTAAAAAAGAATACACAAACCAAAAAAAAGCAAAGTCAGCAAATATTCACATAAAAAATGAGATTAAAAGAATAATTGAGGGGGTGTTTGGGTGGCTCAGTTGGTTAAGCATCAGACTCTCAGTTTCAGCTCAGGTGGAGATCTCAGGGTCGTGAGATCAAACCCTGTGTCTGGCTCCATGTTCAGCACGGAGTCTGCCCAAGACAGTCTCTCCCTCTTCCTCTTCCCCTCCCGCTCATTCTCTCTCTCTCTCTCAAATAAATAAATAAATCTTTAAAAAAAAAAGAATAATTGAGTTTTAAACTGACCTTCCTGACAACAAAGGCAAAGGCAAATAAAACCACAGAATACATAACTTTAACAAAACACATAACCTTATTCTTGTTTAAAAAAAAAAAAGTAAGCAAGTATATGTACTTTTGGAAAAGTC
The DNA here is from genome assembly GCF_002201575.2 of Neomonachus schauinslandi. Lineage (NCBI taxonomy): Eukaryota > Metazoa > Chordata > Mammalia > Carnivora > Phocidae > Neomonachus > Neomonachus schauinslandi. Next base: position 47,936,466 of record NC_058403.1, on the reverse strand, counting down.
TTTTTTCCTCCAAAAATGACTTACGAGGTATAACTTTATGTACATAGTAACAGTGCAGGGTTAATTGCAGTTTCATCAATTTTTTTAAGAAAAAAAGAAAAGAAAAACCCGAAGTGTTCCATACATGCTATTTCTTATAGAGGGCCTCGATAAAAGTTAAAGGAATGTCATTAAGTCTTCGTTTGACACGGAATTTTCCATGTGGAACCAGAACATATGTCACAGAACCAGGTTTGGGGAACTGCAGCTCAATACCAGCCAGTTGCTCAGAGAAGCTACAAGAATGAACACTTAGCATCCCTCTTTGGCTATACTTCTCACATGTCATTTTTCTCCCTGGGGCTTTCACTGGTTTCTACCTAAGACAATCCAAAATTGAGTTCACTGGTGAGCTCATAATTTTCCTACCTATTTTCTGTGGCTGACTGAAAGGAGATTCTGATGCTCAGACTACAGATGTGTAGACACGGAGGAAATGAGAGTCTGATTTATGCTCTTGCCCAGTAGTATGGCCTTAACAGGGTGGGCTAATGACACCTAGAGGTAAATAAGACTTTTCTCAAATCAAAGATCAAAGATCTTTGGATCTGTCCCCAAGGCACTAAGAAGTACAGCAAAGCCCTAAATTTCTGTACCTATGGTACTTAAGAGAGATCCTTGGCCTGAAAGATTTTTAGGGGAAAAAGCTGACAACCATCTGGACCCACCACTTATGAACTTCTGTGTGGCTCCTCTGCAGGAGTACTGAATCTCCGTGGCTCCAATGGGTGGTGTTGGCCCAAACCACCACCCTAGAACCCCTGAAACATAACTACACTTAGCTATTCAACAGACCCAGATAGCTCTGCTTCCCAGGAACACATTGTAAAAATGGCATACTTGACACTGAGCTTTTTCTCCTGATAAAAACCAACCATTCAGGGTGCCTGGGTGGCTCAGTCATTAAGCGTCTGCCTTCGGCTCAGGTCGTGATCCCAGGGTCCTGGGATCGAGCCCCACGTCAGGCTCCCTGCTCGGTGAGAAGCCTGCTTCTCCCTCTCCCATTCCCCCTGCTTGTGTTCCCTCTCTTCCTGTGTCTTTCTCTGTCAAATAAATAAATAAAATCTTTAAAAAAAAAATACAACCATTCATGCAGGACCATGTCATCAGCACAGAGAATAAAGAATACCTTCATATTGGATATGTCAAGAGACACAGCATTTGGTTTATCTAAAAAAAGCTGACCCAAATTATCATGTTAAATTAAAACTGGGTACAGTCACACTTAATGCTACCTAAAATTGGAATTTATCTCAAGGAGCTCACTGTGTTTGTCAACAGGAACTGTGATAGAGTCACTGGAGAAAAACAAAAAGCCTTGGACTTCAATAGACTCTACCATGTCATTCTAGGTACATGTCATAAAAATCTCAAAATTTTCTTCATCTCAACAACAACAAAAACCTGATTAAATAATAGACATAGGACTCAAATAGGTAATTCTCCAAAGAAGATATACAAATGGCCAATAAACACATGAAAAAGTATTCAACATCACTAATCATTAGGGAAATGCAAATCAAAACCACTTCACATATATTATGTAAGCTACTAACAAAAAAACAGAAGGGGTGCCTGGGTGGCTCAGTCAGTTAAGCATCTGCCTTTGGCTCAGGTCATGATCTCGGGGTCCTGGGATTGAGCCCTGTGTCTGGCTCCCTGCTCATCGGGGAGTCTGCTTCTCCCTCTCCCTCTGCCCCTTCCACCACTCATGCTTGCTCTTTCTTTCTCTCTCTCTCTCTTTCTCTCTCTCTCTCTCTCAAATTAATAAATAAAATCTTTTTAAAAAATGAAATAACGTATGTTTGTGTGGATGTGGAGAAATTGAAATCCTTGTGCACTCTTGGTAGGAATATAAAATGCTGCGGTCTCTATAGAAAACAGTATAGCAGGCCCTCAAAAAATTAAAAATAGAGTTACCATATGATCCAGCAATTCCATTTCTAGGTATATACCCAAATTCAAATGGAATTGACAGTAGAGACTCAAACAGGTACTTGTACATGCATGTTCACAGCAACATTTTCACAATAGCCAAAGATAGAAGCAACCCAAGTGTCCATCAGTGGATGAATAGATGAACAAAATGTGGTATATACATACAATGAAATATTAGTCAAGCTTACAAAGGAAGGGAATTCTGACACATGTTACAACATAGATGAACCTTGAAGATATTATGCAAAGTGAAATAAGCCAGACACAAAAAAGACAAATATTGTATGATTCCACTCATATGAGGTACCTAGAATAGTCAAATTCATAGAGACAAAAAGTAGAATGGTGGTGGCCAGGAGCTGGGGGGAAGGGAGAATGGGGAGTTGTTGTTTAATGAGTATAGAGTTTCACTTTTGCAAGATGAAAAAGTTCTAGAGATTGGTTGCACAATGATGTGAATATACTTAACACTACTGAACATTACCCCTAAAGTGGTTAAGATGACAAGGTTTATGTTATGTGTACCTTACCACAATTTAAAAATTCCTTTAATGTTATTAATCAATTTCTCCACCAAGTGAGTCATGTTGCCGATTGCAGAATTTAGTCCAAAGGCTGCCTGATTCAAGCAGGATGTTAAGCCTACTGAACCAAACCTGTGGTTTCATTAAGAAAGCTGATTTTTGAACTGCCCCTTTGGCAACTCTTGCATATTATATTTTGAGCCCTTCTTTCAGGGCCTTCACCACATCTTTCCCAGGCTTAATATTTGAGAAGTGAAGACAGAAACAGTAAGATGAAGATGAAAGATCACCGTCTCCAAAAATTGGCTCTGTTTCCACTTGCTATATAATTTGGGCCTCTGTTTTTGAGAAGGCGAGAACCATGTCTATGGCTTCCCACACACTGTATCAACCAGCTAGCCTTGTGGAAGGAAAAGAACTGGTGATATTGATGAACTATCAGACTTTCAGCATCCATAACAAAAATACGAACAGATACTTAATGAAAGCAGCCATGGTGGCCAGTTGAAGGCTGATATTCTGACAATGGAAGAAAAGAAAGAATAATGAAAAGATGGAAGACAGAATGGTCCTGAAGAAAGCAGGGGAAGCAGGTGAGGTGGAGGTTAGGGGTGATGAGGCATGGAGAGACCCACACAGAGAGACAAAGTCTCTCCCACACTGCCTCCCACTCAGTTCCCTCCAGACACAGTGCACGTGGTATGCATGTGTGTGCACATGTGCATGCAAACACACACACACACCATTCCATGTTCTTGGAGAGTGAGGGGAATGAGAAATGAGGATGTGCTCAAATCCAGCTGTCCCTCTATCTCAACGGTTCCGGAGGCCTCAGAGGGGAATAGCTTACTAAGAAATCCTGCCACTAACCTCTCTTCCATGTCACAGTGAATTAGAGACCATTAGGGAAACATCCCACATTCCCACTCATGCCTGTGCCTAAACTTTTATCTGCATCCACTCCAACAATTCCATCCTCCCCTCCATTACAATGACAGCAGAGTCTCTTCTCTCTTCTCTAATCGCTTCGACCCACACTCTGGACCCCACCCCTTCTGCATTCTGAAAGAACCCTGTTTCATCCATCATTCCCTCTTTCCCCTATATCTTCAGCCACTCCCCTCCCCTTAACATGTGCATGCACTCTGAGGTCACCCATTCTTTACTTTTAAAAAACTCAAAATGCAATACACACACACACACACACACACACAGAAAAAGAGAGAGAGAGAAAGAGAGAGAGGAAGATTATTCAGCCATAAAAAAAGAAGAAAATTCTGAAGAAGAAGGAGGAAGAGGAGAAGGAGGAGGAGAAAATCCTGTCATTTGCTACAACATGGATGAATCCTGAGGGCATCATGCTAAGTTAAATAAGTCAGAGAAAGACAAATGCTGTAGGATCTCACATACATGTGGAATTAAAAAAAAAAAAAACTGAACTCACAGAAATAGAGAAAAGGTTGGTGTTTGCCACAGGCTAGGCGTAGAGGTAGGGGAAATGGGTAAAAGAATTCAAAAAGGCACAAACTTCCAGGTATAAGATAAATAAGTTCTCGGGAGATAATGTACAGTATGGTGACTATGGTTAACAATATTATATTTTTGAAAGTTGCTAAGAGACTAGATCCTAAAAGTTCCCTTCACAAGAAAAAAAATGCAAGGTGATAGATGTTAAACCTATTGCAGTAATCATTTGCTATACGTATGTATATCAAATCATATTGCACATTTAAACTAATCTGAGGTTATGTGTCAATTATATCACAATAAAACTGGAAGAAAAAAAAAAAAAACTCCTAGACCCTATGTCCCCTTTTAAGCCTTGTCCCTTCACAGCCAGGATTCTTAAGATTTCAGTCCACATTTGTCTTCCTTTCCTTATCTCCTCAGCCAACTGAACTGTCACTGCAGCTGATCTCACCAACCAACAGTCCTCCTGTCACCCCATATGAGAGACATTTGAAATTACCGTATTATGGGAGTGCTCGGTAGCACCAGACTCTCTTGGCCAGACCAACCTCCTCAAAACATCATCCTCCTTCACCTTCCTGGACACTGTTCTCTCCCTGTTTTCCTTGGTCCTCAGCGATTGTCAGCTCCTCTCCCTGGGGGCCCACATCACCTCTCCATCTCTGGTCCCAGAATGTAGCATAACACTAATATAGGGTAAGCCTCTGGAAATACTTATTGATAGACTGGTTCAAATAATGCAGTGGTTCTCAACCCTGGCTCCTCCTTAAATTCATCAGGAACTTTTACAGAAGTATCAATACCCCAACTCATCGTATTTCTGATTTAATTGGTCTTGAATGAGGCCCAGTTAACGGTATTTTCTAAAAGCCTCTCAGGTGCTCACCACCAACCTTGTCACCCCAAGCTGGGTCTTTAAGGACAGGAAATCTGCAAAACGCATAGCTATCATTTTGGAACTTAACCCTTTAGTTAGAGTTTAAGTGGAGCTTTAAAATTCTGAGAGAGCAAATTTTAAGGGTTCTTGTTAAAAGTTTACATTGAATGTTGCTTACAGTCGGCTCATCCATTGTCTTGCAATCCTAGATTTCTCTTACCCTTGCTCAGCCAGGAGCCCAAGAAACAAACAAAGTCACACATTTTGTCACATGAATAAGTGGCCTGACAGTTGCAAACACAGGTGTTTCTTCCTCTCCCTTCTGAGTCTGCCAGGATTCTTGGGCGTGCCTTTGCCCCACCTTCCCCCCAGTTTCCAAGTACCAACAGGCCCAAGCCCTTCCAGAAGCTTTGGCCTTCCTCTCTCTTCTGCCTTGCGGGTGCAGAGTCTGTTGTGTGCCTGGCTCCCTCGAGAAATTCTGCCTGTTACTCTTTACCAGGGACGCATCTCTCAGGAGGTTGGCGTGACCAGAGAGGCATATTCACACAGAGGCAGTTTTATTTGTTTCGTGTGTTTAATTATATGACTGTCGTTGTGGTTTCTGGGGGTTTAGGGTGAAGAGGTGGGGAAGGAGTTGGTCAAAAGAGGTCTAGAAGTGTAGAAACAAAACAACCATAAAAAGCTGCGAGACCCAACCACACTGAGAAACAATTCCATCCACCTGGCCCACCTTTTCCTCCCATATTTTGCTACAGACATCCACCCACCCACTTCCTTATTTTAGACAGGGAGAAAGAGAGGTCACAAAGAGAGGTAATGATTCAAAACTGCATATTAAATTGTGACCACTCTGATATTTTAAGATAGTTTGGACAGTCATCTTAAGAGCAAGGGGATTAAGTCCTAAAGGTCTGAAAAGTGACTATAGAAGATTCTGGGAATGTCACGTTGCCAGGATATTCAGGAGGTCCGGATATTGCCCCTCCACCAGATCCTTCTTAGCAAAGCTACAACGTCTCACCAGGGGAAAAAAAAAAAAAAATTACTCCGAAGTTCAATTCATGGAAGCTCAATCTGTATTGCAAAACTCAAGGGAGGGTTGTATATGGGGCTCTGTAACAGGAATGGCTTAAGAACCCAGAACTGATGCTATTGTTGGTAAAGATCAGAATCTACATAGCTCACATTTTGGAAAAATGGGCTAAAGGGAAGGGAAAGGAGGACAGGGAGGGGGGCAGAACACTCTTTGCAAAGGGCAGTGAGCTGAACCAAGGAGAGCGATCATTGCCAAACAAATGGCTCTGGTCCTAGCATTCACCAGAGGCAAGGGTTGCTGCGCTTGTGATTATAGCCTAGTTAGTTCCCCTTCCGTCCTATGAGAAAAGGGTAAAAGTTGTTCGTGTAGGAAAATGGAACTATGAGTAGTGGGTAACCATTATGGGAAGCATGGCTCAGTTCTGTCAGAAGAGTTGCCTGAGAAAGCAAGGAGAGCCCGCGCCCCGCATACTCACAGACCAGGTAACTGCTGCTTGGAGTCCTAGGGTAGGACCAAGCTAGAGCCACGGAGACTTTAAGAAGCCCTTTGGGCCAGAGAGTCCGTGGCAACAGCAACATAGATTAGTTGTTTTTCTACCTCCAGTGACCAATAAAGCTACAACATCTAAATCTTACTTCATTCTAATTTAACCTTTTAAAATAAAATAAATTTAAAAAATAAAATAAATAAGTTCATTGGCAAATTTTGAGGCTCTATTAAGTACTCAGCACAGTGATAGGTTTTCTGAAGGACAAAATTTATTATGGGGAGAACTACATTAGAGAGAAAGCTAAAGAACGGAGTCATCTAAATAGGAAAAAATAGAAAAATCAGGAAATTCCAGAACCCCCTGGAAATCTTCCTTTCTCCCTAATAACGACCATGAAGCCTCCTTCTTTGTAAAGAACCAGATTGCCCCAACACTGTGTGGGTACTCCCTGGCTTGACTCATTTTCACCTAAGGGTAGGGAGGGCAAAATTAGAGCGAAGTGTTTGTTGGGGTTCAGCCAAACTTTTAAATGTACCCTACTCACACTTGGTTCAGTATGGGGTGTGGGTTTTATAGCTGGCTGCCTCTCCTTGGTGATTAATGGAGCTCCACTAAAACCTCCAGCTTTCAACGCCTCCTCCCATCTGGGATAAGAACCAACGATTCTCAGGCTAGAGCTGAGAGGCTGGTATGAAGAAAGCTCAGATGTAGTAAAAGATGACAGGGTAATGAAGACCTGACATCTTGCTAACCGTGGAATCCCTGAGCTGTTTTCCTGGACCCAGAGAGCGGTATAATGCAAACACCCTTACCAGATTCCATTTGCGTTTGCGGGCAAACAGGAAATTCAAACCTTACCCTTCCTAGGCTTGTGGTGGACAACAACCCACCTTCAGGTCCTTCTAAATTACAACCTGCTCCTGGTTCTTCCCTAACTGACTTATTTCTGGGGGTCCCTCTCTCCTACATGCCAGCTCCTTTGAACAGAATTCAAGACCCTCCAAGATCCAGCCTCTTTCTCCTATCTCATTTCCCACCATTCCAGGTCTCAAACTCTTGCAAGTCAGGCCACACAAAGTTCTGTTTTATATCTCTGCCTTTTGTTTGTATCTTTCTCTCTTGACCATCTGATGAACCAGTACTATCCAAAGGTGTAGTCAATCCTGGAGCCAATTTTCCTGGGGCAATATGTGCATGCAGCCAAGAGGAAATGGCAGGTTCTTGCTTATGATGTTGCCATATGCAAGCAACTCACCCAGGCTCCTCCAGACCTCACTTTTTGTGGGAAATTAGCAAAGCAACACCTATTCTGAAGCCATGGTGGTTGGTCCTCTTTGGCCTAGAAGAAAGATTAGGGAGGAAGACGTCAGGCAGTGCTTTTCCTGAATGGCCCTGAGGAGGAGAGTGAAGGCTGCCCTCTGGGGAGAAAAGGCACACTCTCTACTGAAGATAGTTGCCAAGCATAGGGCATGGATCTGTGAAAGTCCTGCACTAATATCACCCCCTTCCTCTAGGGCTTTCTCTCCACTCCTCTCCATCTCACTGCCACCAGGTCCACCAAGTTTAGTGCTTCATGGTGGTGTCTCATGGTCACTGGGCCTGGATTGAAGATCTAACAGAAAATAATCAAGTTAGTTTGAATTTTCATTCCTTTAAGTATTTCTATTAAAGTCACATACTTTTTCTTGATTCATTGGAGAAAATATATATCTTTATCTGGCAGATATTGCTGATACATTTTCTTTTTGGTAATATGTAAGCTATTTTATGTTAGGGATCCCATCACCAGCTATTTGATAATTCCTCATCTTTGTCAAATGCATCATATTTTATTCTAGAACAGATATTATTACACTGGATTTCTGTATCAGTCCCCACTGCTCCAGACCTTTCTAAATTACAACCCAATCCTGTTACCTCTGTGATTTAATTATTTTGGTGGTTCTCTTTCAATCACACAAAGTCCAGGCTCCTTTGCATAGTACACAGGGCTCACCAAAATCTGCCCTTTGCTTCTCTCTTGTTTCTTACCCTCCAGATTTCAAACTGTTGCAGTTGACTGAAGATATAATACTTTCTTATATATTGATACCTTTACATATTTTTCCCTCTCTGGAATGCCCTCTTGATCTTTGTCTACTTGGTGACACCTTTGTCCTTTGAGAACCAGGGCTAGTGTCTTCTGTTCCAAGGAACTGTCCCCGACCACCCAACTGCAGAATTGATTACTCTCTCCTCTGAGTCACCACTTAACCCTGAATTTATTTCTACAATAGCACTTGTCACACTGATTTGCAATAACTTCATTAGGTCATTGGCTCCTCTAGTAAACTGTGAATGCCACAGGAACAAGATATTCATCATATTAATTTTTATATGCTCATTGCTTGCACAACTTCATTGTTGTTGATCTGTAAGTTATTTTTAAATAAGTGCATACAAACCAATTGCAGAGGGTCAGTAAGAAGAAAGAAGAATATAGGTCTGTTATTATAATTCCCATTTAACAGGAGAAGAAACTGGGCTAGATGCTAGTCCTACAAAACAGAAGGCACTTAAACAAAAAGCTTAGGATCTAATGCTATAGGACAAAACAGAAGGCAACACAATACTAGGGAAACTCAGATTAATTTCCAATTGGGAAGATATGGAACCTGTCATTCTATAGATCCTTAAAGTGAGTAAGAAGTAAGCAGGAATGATGACGGCCATATAAAAATGTTTCTGAAATGAAGGACTAATAAGTAGAAATCAATGAGAGTAAGGAGACAATTCTCCTTCATAAGGAACAACATAGGCAAAGGCACAGAGCTGGTGAGCATTGAGGGAAGGTCATGTAGTTCACATGACCACAGTTAATGGCAGGGTCATGGGAAATAAGTCTGTAAGGTTAGGTTGAGTTCAATCAGGCAGATCCTTGACATTTTGACTCTGCAAAAGGGAGGCTTTGAGATCAGAAAAATCATTTTCTTCATAAAACCTCTTTATAAAAAAAAAAAAAAAAGATTAGAACAACCAGAAACTGGAACTCCTCAGGCAGGATTGCTCATATTCTCAGCTCAAGTTTTACAACAATCTATGTTGCTCGGTATGGTCATCTCCTTCACCTGGCTTCAAATGACTTTCGGCTCTTTCCAAAATCAACTCCATTCTAAGGAGCAAAACTTAACACCTTAAAGGTATTAAAAAAAACAAAAGGCTCCAAAATAGTGAAATCTCAAAAGCTTAAAAATGGCAATAATGTAGAAAAAATGCTTTCATTTTGAAGGAGATGGACTGCATTTGGATATACAAGAAAAGTCATACTACTTTAGAGTCAATAACGGGTACGTATAAAGCATGTGCAAATCTGTGTGGGAAGGTATACATAGGTCAGAGATATGAAAACAAAGAGTAGAAAAATAATCCATTGAGTGCCAGAGTTTTCCTATCTCTCCATTGGCATCCATAGCCTCTTACTCTTCAGATAAAAGGGTCTGCTATTCAGTCACCAACCCAAACCAGAATAATGATTTCACTTGCAGAATAATCATGAAGCACCACAGGGCTTGCCTTTTCCTTTACTACCTCCCTAGGCCAATTCTATTAATCTAAAAAATGAATTTCAGTTGTAACGAATACTCTGGGGAAGAAGTAAACAATTTTCTAAAGTACCATATTTATTATTATTATTATTATTATTATTATTATTATTATTATTATTCATATATGGGCTTCTCCTGTGACAAAAAAAGAAAAATATTTACTACCTTTCAAGAATGGTGTGAAGTTTAAATAATTTATGTGACTAAAGCTACAGCTCCGTAAGGGTCAACCTGTGTTCAGTGTTCTTTCTTTAGAAAATGAAATCAGCTGCAGAAAACTACAGCTCATACTTCAAATAACACTTTATTACATGAAATCTGTCTCACAACCACAACAGGGAACTGGCAGAATAGCCTTTCTTTTTTCAACAATTTCATTCCACTGGTTGCTTAGCAAGGTTTTAGAATAGCCTTCAGGGAATCTCACTGGCAAGACCATAGATTCATGTGGATCATAGACTCATAATTATTCAAATCATGTTTTGTTTTAGTAACTCAAATGTTCTCTTTTTTGTATTAAATAAGGTATTTCCTTCTCCTTTTTTTGATAGTCAGCAGTTTCTGAAGTTTCTTACCAAGATGATTTCCCTTTTCTGACCATCCTAACATAGACATATATAGAACAATTCAGGAGTCTCCATAAAAGGACTGTCCTAATTAAAACAATGCCTAGAACCAGGACTTCTAAAATGCAAATTACGGGACTCACCGGTCAATAAAAGATTTTTCTCTGTGAAGAAGATGATGTTGTATAATAGTTAAAGCAGAGGATTAATAAAAGATAAGATGGACCATGTCATGACTGACCCTATTTGCTTTGCCACCTCTCCCTACCTCAATTTCTTCATTATCGGAATTGAGGTAACCTATCACACGGGGTTGTTAGGAGGAGTAAAACATGCCATGCCTTGGAAATCAGTTTGTAAAATAAAAGGGTTTATGTAAATGTCATTGTTAGAGCGATAGTGAGAAGTTACCCATTCCGGATCCCCTTCCAATAAAGCGTATGTACGCAGGGTGAGAGGTTGGGGGGTTGGAGTGGGTAAGGGAGGCACTGGCCACGTTGTGGAAAACATTGGGGCAGAAGCCAAAAGGTGAAAGAGTCTAGATGAATGCTCAGGAGACGATAATAAACTCCCACAGAGTGGTGTGAAAGAAACCAAGCAAGTAAGACATACATACTAAAACTTAATTTGCAGAAAACATGAACATTTGTGTCTGCATGTTTTAAAGTACCTTACCCTTTAGACAGTGTTTGCCAGGGACGCAAGCATTGTCATTGGAACTTGGCCTTCTTAGGACAAGTCAAATAAGGTATTTGCCCACACATGCTTTTGCCAACGTACAGACAGGCAGGTATCTGTCTATGAAGAGAAATGCCTCGGGTTGTTTGCTTTTGACTGGCTCAACTTTACCTACTCCTCCAAATTAGATTTGTTTTTCTTCTCGGTGTTGCCTGTTAAATCTACCCTCGTGTCTGTCCTACTTTGGGAGAGTGCAATCAGTCATGGAGAGCAATTGTAATGCCCTTCTAAAAATGTTATCCACCCAAGTAAAAGTATATAATTTATTGGGTCTATTGAATACTAGATGCTTTCCATATGTATTAGTCAATCCATGCAAGTTATGGGTGATAACATTTTACTGGGGAGAACACAAAGGCTTGGCAGATTGAATGGCTCCAAGTCAAACAACCAGAACACTCTCGCTATACTGTGAATGGCTCCAGTGAATGCTGGTTAACAGAAAAGAGAAACTGGGAGACTATATTCTACCCAAGTGATTCCTTAGCCAAAAACTTTGAGTAAAACTTTCCAGGCTTGGATATAGCAGGTATTAGGGTACTGTCCTCCTAGAGAGACAAGGGGCAGGTCAGAGGTCCTCACCTGCCCCATTTACATTTGAAGGTCAGTGACATATCAGGGAAAAGTAGCTCTGGATTATCCTGGTCTAGCAATCTAAAACCGGATAAGCACTTGAAAGAGAAGGATAAACATGGTTTCCACGGGGTTGGACCCAGTACCTCTAAGTTTCCTTCTTTCTTGTTTTCCATAAATCCCTGATTGTTAGCACACTGTCCCAATTTTCCAAACCTAAAGGTAATTATGCCTCATTATTCAAAAATGTTGCAATTTCTACTAATTCCCTCAGCCCCAGAAATGATACAAAATTGCTAGTCAGTTTCAGGAAATCTTTTCTTCAAAAACAAGCCACAGCAATCCCCTATCCTTGCAACAAGTAACACTCGTTTTCTAAAATGTGCTGAAGCATTTCTGCAGTCTGCCACAGGGCTTGGGTGTGCTGCCCTCACCCTTGAAGCTCCCAACATCAAAATAGTACCTGGGAAATCATTGCTTTAAAGGTCTCTCTGAAAATTTCATGCTTCTCAGCCATATTTCATAAGTTATTATTCAATGAAACTTCAGTGAATATCCTCAGCTACCACTTCTCCACCCCTCCACTAGACATCCCTAATTGCAGAGTTCATACAGCAAAAAGATGCTACAGACATGGAGACCAAGCCTACCATTTGGAGACCTGAACCAAACCTGGAGAACCAAACCAACCTTCGGGAATTCAACTCATAGCAGAAAGCAGGTTAAGAGACAGCACTCCATGTATCTGTCCACCTCTTTAGGCAGTTGTGCATCTTTTATCTCTGCTCTGCCCCTGCCCCATTTGTACAACCATGCATCAAACACATCCAAACTTTAGGTTGGCACTACCCTTATAACCAAGATGTAAGTCATAGCAGGAGGGTGCAATGATACAAGCTCAATTTTCTCCCTGTGGCATCCGTGGTGCTCCACAAACTCAGTTCAGTGGAATTTTCATCCCAGCAGAATTTAATAGTATGTTTTCCAGCCCACTCCTTATGCTTTTCCTCAGCCTGACTCCTTGGGTGCCACCTATGCTTTCTGTTCATGGGTGTTTTCCACAAGATCAAATGGACATCCAGACTTCAAAAACAGATGAGGTTTGTGACAGATGGTCCCAGTTTTTTAAACTTGTTTTTATGGAGGTGCTTTGGTCTGTCAACAAACTCAGAATGCCAAAGACTCCTTCCAGAATGATCCCATTGTCCTGTTCTGCTCCAACAATCCAAGAAAAGAGAGTTTTCCTTCTTTACATATCAGAATCACACAGAGAGATGGTTAAAAATACACCTTCCTGGGGCACCTGGGGGGCTCAGTCGGTTAAACGGCTGCCTTCGGCTCAGGTCATGATCCCAGAGTCCCGGGATAGAGCCCCGTGTTGGGTTCCCTGCTCAGCAGGGTGTCTGCTTCTCTCTCTGCCCCTCGCCCCTCTCTCATGCTCTCTCTCACCCTCTCTCTCTCAAATAAATAAATAAAATCTTTTTTAAAAAAAATACACCTTCCCAGGGTCCATCCCAAGCCTACTGAACTAGAATATCCAGGAGTAGAAACCAGGGATATCTGTTTTAACAAGCTGCCTTATTGATCTTAGTGAAAATGCAAATTTGAGAGAAATATCACTGCGGCCTAAATTAGTAATATGAAAATTTGAAATCACGGTGCTAAACACTTTCTTTTTAGCTTAGATCCTTCCTAGAATATATAAGTGTCCTAAGAGATAACAGTGTCCTTTCCAGAGAGCTCAAGATTATACTTGCAGGCATTCAACTGGGAGAAGGCAGATTCCCACCTGGATCCTAATCCTGGTCATAAGGAGATGAAGATATAAACTATTTCCTCCTTCTCCCACCTTCCCTCTGTCCTGACCAAGAGATGACTGATCACAAATATGATTGCTTTATTAATAAAAAATCCCATCCTACATTAATGTTCGCTTTCTTACGAAGAAATGATGTGACGACTTGGACAGATTATTTTTAGATGATTTAATGTCTTCATTTTCACAAAGAAAGGCTATATCTTTACTTTAATGTATGTTGGACCCAAACACCTTAGGACTAAGATCCCTGGGGTGAAAGTCCATAAAATTAATAGGACACCGAACACAACTGATAAATAGCTGACTAACAGTGTGAACACTAAGCACATAATGATAACTTTGACTTTACTCTGAGCCTCAATAGAGAGGAAGTTCAAAGCAAGTTAGCCACTAATGGGAAATTCATGTTCACTTTCGACATCCCGTTTTTCCCTTTTTTACTTCCACAGTTGCAAGTCGAGTTTCTATACGCAAGCAGGCAACCCTGGGTAAGCCCAGTTGAAATAATGCCAACTAACCAGGTCACATAGATATAGATGAATAGTGACTGACGACAGGTTAGAGAGAACTTCAAGTGACCACACAAAATAGGATCATCAGCTTCTCATGAAAATGGGAGAGCAGTTGATAAAATTTTCCAAAACATCAAAAATATATATATATAAAACAGGTTTGTATACATTATTAAAGTGCTCAGGTAATAATATAGTAAAAACCTTTTTCACTGATGCATTCAGCAAATGTTTATTGAGCATCTACTATATGGCAGGCACTGTCCTAGCACGAAGGATTCAAAGATGAATAAGAAACAGGCTTGGCCTCAAGGAGCTGTGTTTCTAGTAAGTGGAGACAAATATGTGAACATAGGTGTGCAATTAGGAACTATGGGTGTTAGGCAGAGGGTGGACAGGTAACAATGGGGACAAAAGAGGGAATAGTCGAAGGGTCTTTGGAAAGGCAAGAGATAGCCTGTAGAGTCTTCAATAGTTAGCAGGTGTTCACCAAACAGATAAGGTAAAGAAAGGCTCTCAGGGCAGCTTGAACAAAAGCTTTTATAAAGATAAAATATATGGCATATTTATAAAATGTCAAATAATTTGGTACATTTGGAATATCACAGAGTGCAATGAACAGGACTAATGATGACCCTGAAGAAATAAGAGGGGCCTCGTGAAGAGCTCTGAATAGCATGTCAGGGTCCTGAGGCTCCAGAGGGTGCCACCAAAGAGCTTGAAGTCTTAGAGTCTTAGTAAGTTCACCCTGGGTGAAGTGTGGAGATGAACTATAAGCAAAGAAATATCAGAGGCATGCAATCGGTGAGGAGGCCATTGCAATGATCTAGACAAGATCATGAAGGCTGGATTAAACCAGGGGTAGTAAAACAGAGGTGTGTACAGATGTTAAGAGCTGCAAACAGAGTAAAAATGATAGGCCACGGACAAAAACCCAGTTGACCTAATATCTCTCTTTCTATTCTTACAAGTAGTCAAGTTATTTACTTAAATGATTCCATGTGAGCATCAATTTCATGTGAGACAATGGTCTAAATTAATTTCATTTCTCTGATAAAATACATAGGAGTGCTACTGAGTGGTAAGACAGCTGAAATACACACAAGGCAGGATGGAAAAGAAAAGAAGAGCCCAGGATTATGTAAAATAAGCAATTCTCAGTAGTTGCCAGAGGTCGAAGGATGAGGGTAGAATTTGATTATGGCAGGTTATCAAAAGGGAATTTGGGGGGAGGGGGAGGGCACAGGGAACAGACAAAAGTGTTCTATATCTTCACTATTGTGGTAGTAACATGACTTTTTGCTTTTGTAAAAACTCATAAACCTATACACCAAGAAGAATGAATTTCTCAGAATAGCAATCTGAGAAAGGAAACCTACTTACTCTTGGATATTTATTCATTCACTCATTCATTCACTCAGAATACACATACTCAACAAATAGCACATACTCCATGCCAGAAACTGTTATGTGTTAGATACATGGTGGGAAATGGGCCCCATGGAGCCTGCAGTACAGTGGAAAAGATATCCATTAAGTAAATATTTCTGTAAATTCAATTACAATTGTGATAGGAAAAAAAGAGCAACATAATATGAAAGCATGGAACAAGCTTCCCTCAAGTGGTGATATTAAAGCTAAACCCCGGGGCACCTGGGTGGCTCAGTCAGTTGAGCGCCCACTCGATTTCAGCTCAAGGTCATGAGCTGTGTTGGGCTCCACCCTCAGCGTGAAGTCTGCTTGAGATTTTCTCTCTCCCTCTGTCTCTGCCCCTCCCCCTGTGCCCTCTCTCGCTCTCTCTCTCTCAAAATAAATAAAATCTTTTTTTAAAAAGACCCTATTAAAAAAAAAAAAAGATTCTCTCTCTCCCTCTGCCCCTTACCCCCCCCCAAAAAAGCTAAACCCTAAGGATAAGTTAAGTTGACTAAAAGTGAAGAGGAGTGGTCAAGGGAAAACAACACATTTGGGAAGACTCTGAGGTATGAGCTTTCACATACCATGCACACTCTTGTATACTCACACATGCTCACAAATACCCTCACAAACTTACCTCCTCATGTACACATTACTAAATTTTGTGTTTCTCTCTAAGACCCTTTATGCTATGTATATTTCTATAGTGGAAATTGGTAAGGACTTTCTATAGACTTCCTGTATCTACTCCTTAGCAGATAGGACACCCCAATAAAATTATTTAACCTATTTGTACCCCAATTTCGGGCCCCATGCTCAGCAGGGAGTCTGCTTGAGATTCTCTCCCTTTTCTTCTGTCCCTTCCCCCGCAAAATAAATAAATCTTTTTTTTTAAAGGCTAACTCTTTTTTTTAATTTTATTTTATTATGTTATGTTAGTCAACATACATTACATCATTAGTTTTTGATGTAGTGTTCCATGATTCATTGTTTGTGTATAACACCCAGTGCTCCATGCAGAATGTGCCCTCCTCAATACCCATTACCAGGCTAACCCATCCCCCCACGCCCTCCCCTCTAGAACCCTCAGTCTGTTTCTCAGAGTCCATAGTCTCTCATGGTTCGTCTCCCCCTCCGATTTCCCCCCCTTCGTTTTTCCCTTCCTACTATTTTCTTTTTTTAACATATAATGTATTATTTCAGAGGTACAGGTCTGTGATTCATTAGTCTTATATAATACCCAGTGCTCACCATAGCACATACCCTCCCCAGTGTCCATCACCCAGCCCC
Source organism: Neomonachus schauinslandi (assembly GCF_002201575.2). Lineage (NCBI taxonomy): Eukaryota > Metazoa > Chordata > Mammalia > Carnivora > Phocidae > Neomonachus > Neomonachus schauinslandi. Next base: position 47,919,597 of record NC_058403.1, on the reverse strand, counting down.
CCATCCCTCCCACCCTCCACCACTCCAGCAACCCTCAGTTTGGTTCCTGAGATTAAGAGTCGCTTATGGTTTGTCTCCCTTTCTGGTTTCATCTTGTTTCATTTTTTCCTCCCTTCCCCTATGATCCTCTGTCTTGTTTCTCAAATTTAAAGACTAACTCTTAAAAAACACTGACAATACAAGTATTGAGGAAGATGGACAATAGTTGGGTCTCCTCCACATTGCCAATGAAAGTGAAAAATGGTAAAACCACTTTGGAAAACAGTTTGACTGCTTCTTTTAAAGTTACATATGCACTTATCATCTGAACCAGCTACTCCATGCCTAGGCCTTTACCAAAATGAAACAAAACCATATGTCCACACAAAGACTGTTCATAGCAACTTTATTCATAATAGCCAAAAATTGGAACAACCCAAATGTCCACCAATAAGTGAATGGCTAACAAATTGTGTTATTAACACAATTAATTACTATCCAGCAATAAAAATATAACTCCAACAAATGCAACCATGTGGATGAATCTCATGGTTCTCGCACCATGCTGAGTGAAAGAAGCTAAACACAAAAGAGTACGTTCTGTATGGTTCCATTTATAGGATATGCTAGAGAGGCAAAATGAATCTATAGTGATAGAAATCAGATCAATGGTTGCCTAGAACAGTGAGTGGAGAGAGGGATTGACTGCAAAGGAGTGTGTACAAGGGAACTGTCTAGTTGATTAAAATGTGCTGTATCTTGACTATGGTGATGGTTATATGGGTGTATGCACTTAGTGAACTATACACTTAAAAAGTATACCTTTTATTGTATGTAAACTATACCTCACAAAGTCAATTTTTAAAAAGATGGTTGCCTAACTCTTTAAATTAGAAGCCTTATCTTCATCATCATCCTACAATGAGTCATTCAGCAGTAAATTTTATAAGGAACAAGTTCTTTATGAATCATGCACAGGCACCCCAAATAAATGTCTAACCACTTGTTTGTGTTAAATGTGCATGGCTGGAGAAATAGCTGCCTATTAACCTAGCCCTTGCCCATCCTCTCTGATTCTGAGCCGCAGAAGAAACTGTAACTTCAGTTCTCATCTTCCTAAGTATCCTCATTAACAACTTGTTGACCAGTTCCTGAAGTGTCTGCGTTTATTTTTAAGATTTCATTTATTTATTTGACAGAGAGAGAGCAAGAGAGCACAAACAGGGAGAAGCAGGCTTCCATCTGAGCAGGGAGCCCGATGTGGGGCTCCATAACTAGGACCCTGGGATCATGACCTGAGCTGAAGGCAGACACTTAACCGACTGAGCCACCCAGTGACCCCTTACTTTTAAGCAAGTTCTACCATCTGAAATCTTGGCTGGCTGCAGAGCTTAAGGGTACATTCTCTTCAAAATCTGCCCCCATCTCATACCAGAGGTAATGGTTAGTCTGACTGCATAATGAACCAGTGCTAATGATGGTCAGATAGGCTGCCCTAATTACCTTCCCCTGCTCAAGGACCCTCTTAAAGACTTTTTTGAAAACACAGGCAATAGGAAAGCTAGACCTTCCTCTCCTTGAAATTTTCCTGTCTATAGTCAGAAACTGATGGACAAAAGCAAAGGATCATAAACTAAGGGCTCTGCTAGTCTGCACAATGATCATACATGCTAAATGAGTGCCTCCGTCTACTGGAAAACCTTCCTTCCTGATTTGGAGCCTTTAAAAAAAAAAAAGATTTTATGCATTTGAGAGAGAGAGTGAGTGAGTGAGAGAGAGAGAGCACAAGCCAGTGGGGAGAGACAGAGGGAGAGGGAGAAGCAGACTCCCCGCCCAGGAAGGAACCTGACACGGGGCTTGATCCCAGGACCCTGAGCCAAAAGCAGACGCTCAACCGACTGAGCCACCCAGGCACCCTGATTTGGAGCCTTGGTAAGGTAGCAGGATGCTCACTTCAGCAGCACATATACTAAAACTAGAATGATACAGAGAACATTAACATGACCCCTGCACAAGGATGACACGCAACATCCTAAAAAAAATTCATAGAAAAAGGGAACAGGCTTGTGGTTACCAGAGGAAGGGAGTGGGAGGTGGGGAAATTGGGTGAAGGTGGTCAAAAGGTACAAACTTGCACGTACAAGATAAGTAAGTCCTGGGAATGCATTGTACATGATGACTACAGTTAACATTGCTGTATGGTATATCTGAAAGTTACTAAGAGAGCAGATCCTAAGAGTTCTCATCACAAGGAAAATCACAAAATGTTTGTAACTATATGAGGTGACAGATGTTAACCAAACTTATTGTAGCAACCATTCACAATGCATATATGTCAAGTTATTATACAGTACACCTTAAACTTACATATAGTGCTGTATGTCAATTATATCTCAGTAAAACTGGGGGGAAGAAGAATAGCAGAAAATGCATAAAACTTACTACAAGCCCAAATCCTGTGTTATCTATTGTATTCATTTTCTATGGCTGCATAGCAAATTACCACAAACTTAGCAGTTGAAACACCATCAATTTATTGTCTCACGGTTTGGCAGGTCAGAAAGCTGAGTGGTCCTGGCAGTACTCTCTGCATGGAATATCACAAGGCCAAACTCCAGGAGTCAGCTGGGCAGGGCTCTTATCTAAAGGTTCTGGACAAGAATCTGCTTCCAAGCTTATTCAGCCTGTTGGCAGGATTCGGTTCCTTGGGCATGTAGGACTGAGATCTCATTTTCTTTCTGGCTATCTGGAAACTACCTGCATTCCTCAGCTCACAGCCCCCCTTCTTCATCTTCAAAGCCAATAATTGTAGGTGTAATCTTTCTCAGGATTCAGATCTCTCTAACTTCCTCTTCTGTGACCAGCCAGAGAAAACTCTTCTTTTAAAGGGCTCAGGTGATTAGATCAGGTGCACCTGGATAGTCTCCCTATCCCTATCTTAAGGTCAACTCATTAGTAACCTTAATCAACATCCAGAAAATTACTTTTGTCATGTAACATAATGTAATCACAGGAATAACACCAGGGGCAGACACCATGAAGCCATCTTAGAATTCTGCCTACCATAGTGATGCTAGATTCTGTCCAGCACCACTGACCTGTTCTGTATCCCTAGAGTTACCATTCACTCAAACATTTTAAAGTCTTTAAAAACAAATGCTGCTAGTCAGTGATTAGGAGCCTACTTCCCAGATTATAGTAATTAAGACTATTAAAAAATACCAGATTTAAAGTTAAAGGAACTATGTTTAAATCCCAAGTGCTCAGGGCAGAAAGAAGTTATTATGAGCTGGGAAAAGCTTCCTAGAAGTGGCACCCAAGCAGAGCTTTCTAGGATGCAGAGAATTTGGGTAGGAAAGAGCATGGCCAAAGATAGGAATGAATAAGGCCTCGGCAGAGTGGTGAGGAGACCAACCTTACAGCCTGTTTGGGAATAATGGACGATCAGACAGATGGGGGTAATGAAAAAGATGGCTTTATAAATCAGGACAAGAGTTTGCATTTGATTCAATAAGCAATACTGAGCCTTTGAAACCTTCTTAGGTTTCATAAAAGTATGCCGAATAGTTAGAAATTGTTGGATTGGTGAGAAAAATAAGATTAGAGAAAGAATAATTAGAAAGCAATGGGAGACACAGATTGCTTATCTATCAGAAATACATACTGACATTCCACGATGAGTGGGGTAGGCTTAAACATCTTCAAAAGAAAAATAAGGGGGAAGAAACAAAAATAATAAAGCGATTATAACTGATGAAGCTTCCTGAGAGGTACAAGGGGGTTCAATATAGTATTCTACCTACTTCTGCATGTTTGAATGTTTCCATAATAAAATGGGGTTTTTTAAGCCTATTGTGGTAATCAAGGAATGAAGTCATAAAAACCTAGACATAGGTGGTAGCAGGGAAAATAGAAAGAAAAGATTAATTCCACAAATATTTTGACCTTGATAACAGATTTGATATAACAACTTCAGCTGAGGGAATAAATAAAACTGACTCATTTATATAGCCTTGGAAATAAAATGTCTTAAAAAGGAACCTATCAACCTGAACTTTCAGTGAAGTTAGTTCCTCATTAGTCTGTATGATCAGAATGCATGGAGAAATTAATCATCTGTGTAAGTTAAATTTCTGCCCATAGATCTTTTTCTCTATCTACTGCACCACATGAGAAAACTGGACAGATTTTTGTTAAGTTTAGAAGGTCTGTTTGGAAAAAGCTGCCTATTAAAATATGCTTTGATTGGTCTATACAAAAAATAACTTTGTAAGTCCCTAGATGTGTCTCATTTATTTTTCTCTTAGACATGGCAATGTAGAATATTAAGTTTAAAGTTTTCCACAAGTTGAGTCCAGAATTTTATCTTTTTAAAAAATTATCCAGGAATCTTCTGGGCACAAGCACCCAAAAGATCCAAATGCTTTTTTTTCCCAAGTGATATATTTTTGTTTTCTACAAAATTGCTATCCTGAAGATAAACAGTTCTTATTTCCATATCTGCAAGAGCCTAAAAAGGAGAATTTTTTTGAAATTCTTAATGTAATTTTAGAAGGAATATGTCTTGGGGTAAAAAGGGAGAGAAAGGCTTTCAAAAGATGAATGAGAGTGGTATCATAAGTAAAAAACATTTGGAGCCATTTCAGAAAGACAGGCCCTCTTATGGGCAGGCTCTCACTGAGACAAATAAATGCTCCAACAGCATTCGACACCTGAGGCTTCCATGGGACACACCTGAGGCTTCACAAGGGCGCCCACACTCTTCCACAAGCACTTGAGCTGAAGGCCTGCCCGAGGGACGTTTGGTTGCAAATACAGAGAAAAGGCCATGGCATTAAGACACTGTGAGTTGAGAAAATAAACAGTGATTTCAAACTTATTCTCCAAATCAATTAAGCTAAGAAATCTAGTATTATTTTTTTTTCTTTGAAGATTTTATTTATTTGACAGAGAGACACAGCGAGAGAGGGAACACAAGCAGGGGGAGCGGGAGAGGGAGAAGCAGGCTTCCCGCGGAGCAGGGAGCCCGATGCGGGTCTCGATCCCAGGAATCTGGGATCATGACCCGAGCCGAAGGCAGACGCTTAACAACTGAGCCACCCAGGCGCCCTGAAATCTAGTATTATTTTATAATCTTAAATTTGTCCCTATTATCAAACCCAAAGGTATTAAGCTGTTCCTACAGGAAACATGTGCTGGATTCAGGTACCAAGTACCCGGAGCCATTGAAATCTCTATTTTCAAATAAATAGCCAGAATCTTGTCACTCGAAAAAATAATATCTAGACCTAAAACACTAAATTTCAATGGATTTTGGCAAAGTGGTTCAGTATTTATTGTCTGAAACCATGGATTTCCTGGAGTTGATCTTTCACTTTCAAACGTCTGTGGTTTCCAGGAAGTGCTTACCCTGGTTTTATCATTACAAGGTCAGATGGTCAAAAATGAAGACATGTCATTTATGACCATTTTGCTTTTTAGGTAGTATGATCAAAAGGAAGAGCAGCAAGTTTGTTCACATGCATACCAGAGAACAGAACCAATGATAATCAATTATTGATTGTTGTAAGTTTCAATTAATTGAAGTTCTTTTAACCATTATAATAATTTTTAAATTATAGCCAATAATTACTTTATTGCTTCTACTAAAGTTTATCAATGTTAAATGAGTCTCCTGGTCATTGCCAGTTATTACATCTTAATAAATGAAATGGAGATGATATATCATGCATTAAACGAATTCTGTATTAAAAAAAATGCTCATAGATTCTGAAGACAAGACTATAGGATTGCTCAAAAAGAAGTATTCATCCTAACCATTGTGTAAAAGGAATACTAGTAGAAGAAAAGATGATAAAGCCTCGTTCCCTGGTGTAGTGGTTTCAGTGGTGAACCCCAAGAAGACATGTCCATGTCCTCATGTCCTAATCCTCAGAACCTGTGAACCTTACCTCATTTGGGAAAAGGATCTTTGCACATGTAGTCAAGAATCTCGAGGTGAGGTTGTCCTGGATGATCCAGTGGGCCCTCAATCCAATGACAAGTGACACGGAGTGGAGGAGAAAACCATGTAGATCGAGGCCAAGATTGGAGTGACACCGCCTCCAGCCAAGGAACACTTGCCAGGAGTTGCCAGAAACTGAAACACGCAAGGAAGGATTCCCCCCTAGAGCCTTTGGAGGAAGCATGGTCCTGCCAATACCTTCATTTCAGAATTTGGGCCTCCACGACTGTGAGAGAATAAATTTCTCTTGCTGTAAGTCACCAAGTTTGTGATAATTTACATAGTCCTAGGAAACTAATATACCTGAGGATTAAAATCCAAAATGACCTTTGAAAAGTATTTTCTGAAAACCAAAAAAAAAAAAATTGGGTGACTCCTGATCTCTCCTTCAAAGCTGGTTTCTATGACATGGGATCCAACGTACCTGGCACATAGCAAGCATTCATCAGTTTGCTCCCTTGGCCCCCTGGGAATTCCAGCAACTCATTCTGTTACCACCATATAGCCATGGTCCAGCCACAGATACTTTCCAAAGTCTGCATTTCCCCAATAATTTACATTAAAACTGCACTAAAATCATCTTCACATATACCTGCCAGGACTCTGAAAACCCTGGAAATTCTGACTCAGGAAGTCTGAGGTGGGGCCAAGGCACTTGCACATTTAATAAGTTTCACAAAAATGCTGATGTCTACCGAAGACCAAAACCTTGAAACTAGCACATTCAGCAGCTGGACTCGTTGTCCAACTCTGTCTCATTCCAAAACCCAGTTGGGCTGATAGGCCAAGGAACAGGGAGCATGGGACTGGAGGACAAAGAATACATCTAAGAAACCTGGACATGCTTTGAGAGCAAGCTCCAGTCATACTCCACCTGGAAATGCATCATCCATGCAGTGTTTCTGGGTCTACGCAGACTCCAGAGGGGACCAGAAAATAGACTAAAACCGGAGCTGGTGTAAAGTGATTAAAAAGAGAACTATAAAAGTAAACTCAATTTAAGAAGTATTTATTGGCTACTATGCATCAGATACTGTGCTACTCTATCAGATCTGATGATAGGGTCCCTTCCCCTCCTCTCAAAAGCAAATCTAGGGCACTACCAGGAAAAACAAAAACCTAGCAGTCTGGTTATAACTAATCTGAAACCTCGTATCCAGACCTGATCTCAAAGGAACCATCAAGAACTTAGCCAGTAGCTGAAGCTGATTTCTCCCTAAGGTTACATTCAGTACAGAACAGATGTTATCAGGAAATGGATGTCAGGGGTACTGAGTTTAAGAAGTTGATATTTATTAAAGCTTAGAGGAGTTTGAGGAAATTCTCCTCTCCTGATTAAGTAAAAACACAGAAAGGATAAATGTTACTGATTTGATTAACAAATAGAACTAGATTTGGTCTCTGACACTTGAGGGGATTCCTTAGTGAAATATCAAACTACAGTCCTAGAGTTAGTCTTCTGCAAAAGGAACCACCTGATTTTAAAAAGAGTACAACTAGCCACCTGGGTGGCTCAATGCGTTAAGCATCTAACTCTTGATTTCCGTTCAGGTTGTGATCTGGGGGTCATGGGATCGAGCCCTTGCATCGGGCTCCCCACTCAGCGTGGAGTCTGCTTGAAATTCTCTCTCCCTCTCCCTCTGCCCCTTCCCTGCCACCCTCACTGCTCATTCTCTCTCTCTTTAAAAAAAAATTAATAAATTTTTAAAAATAAATAAATAGGGGCACCTGGGTAGCTCAGTCAGTTGAGCAGCTGACACTTGGTTTTGGCTCAGGTCATGATCTCAGGGTCCCAAGGTCCAGCTCCACACTCAGTGGGGAGTCTACTTCAGGAGCCTATCTCTTCCTCTGCCCCTCTCCCTGCTCGCTCACTCTCTCTCTAAAATAAATAAATTTTTAAAATCTTTTTAATAAATAAATAAAAATACATAATAACTATGCCCATTTTCATTACCCATTAGGTTATTAGATTATATGGTTGAGTAAAGTTCAGAACTATGACAGTTATGAGTTCATTATTGCTTACTAATATAACTCCGGCTCGAAACATTACTTCTGCCCAGAATCAGTGATCCCAGCCGGCATTGGCATATATTCGTTCACTCATTTAACCAATTATTTTATGAGCTTCTTCTCTGGGCCAGGCACTGTAGCAGGGACTGAGGTTGCACTAGTGAGCATGTAGTCTTGGTTGCTGTGGGGCTCAGTCTTTAAAACAATACCCTGTCAAGAGCCACCCTGCATACCTCTGCAGCAGATACTGCTCATCAATCACAGCACCCTTTCCTGCCAAGTCCCTAAGCTGCTTGAGGATGTTTCTCGACCTGCCACTCATGAGAATGCTACCAGTTAAGGGTAGAACCTAAGATGAAACTAATTGGCCATCCAGATGCTAATGAAACTACACTGAATCACCGGTGGTTCCCCCAAAATACTATTGTCTTGGTTCACATCATTTTCTGTTTCTGTCCCTTTCACCAACCCCTCCTCCCCCTCTATGAATGTCCAAATCAACTCTTCTGAAGATACAGCTCAAATGCTGTACCTTGAAGTCTCCCTAGTTCTCTTTCACATAAGATATTCTTCTTCTGAATCTCTATATTTCTTCCCCCTTTTTATGTTAACTAATAAAGTGCATGCCTTGTTTCCCACATATACATCTTAAGAAATACGCCTTTTGCCTTTATCCATTATACAGCTTTGCATACACATACACACGCAAATCATATGCTTGCTAAGCACTGGTTCAATTAATTATGACAGAAGTTGGGACTCAAGCTCACTTGAAAAAAGGTTCACTGTATACCTATATTTCACAGGGGTATATCATTTCTACTGTTCTGGTTATCAGGTTGCATTGCAATGCAATGAAAGATACTGTATGCAGAATTTGCGTATATATGCATAGGTACATTTTTCCAGGGAAAGGAGTCCTAGCTTCTACCAGATTCTCAAAAGAAGTTATAAGAATAAAATGTATGTGCAGCAACTGACTGACGCTGACAGGTGTTCATATGTTTGTTCTCACACATCAAAATGGCATGTTGGGAATGAGAAAGACCCTGTTTACTGCTCTTCCCAGGCTGACAGCTCTCAGGATGATCCTGGTAATCTCCAAACTGTTTTTCCTATGCTCACTGTTGCCACAAAATAAAGTATGAAAAATAAAGTCACAAACACAAAGCTTTTGTGGCACATAAACTTCTAAATGATCAACAGCATCTATTAAGGCTTCATTATAGTCTCAGAACCTAATAAGCTTCTATGAATTTGGCAAAGAATTTTATTATGTTAAACTTTATATACCTTTAGGAATCATGTTCTCAAAAAAAAAATCCAAATTAAAATATATTAACTAATTTAAAGGTATTAAGATTAGTAATGAATAGCACTTTTTCAACCTAGGGAAATATAAATAAGGGACAAGGAAAAGAAATGCACATCCTTAAAATGAAAAGTATTATTGAATTAATGTTTATTTAAAACCATGCATGAGTTTTTCCATGAGTTCACATCACAGCTGTATTTACAGATACCAAATAGCTATAACTAGCTTTTGTCCACAAGACATACTGGGGCAAACAGTGTGATCAATCCAAAGGTCAAGTTATTTAAAAGGATTTAGCTATGAAAACGATTCATCAGTCAGTTGCCTGTGGGACTTCTCATTTAAAAAAAAAAAAAAGGTTTTTAATGAATCAAATCTATTACAGTGAATTAGTGTGCAATCAAAGCCAACTACATTCCTTGGGGTATGCCAGAGATAAGCAAAATAATATTAATAGAATCAAAGTTACTAAAAAAAATAAGGCATTTTTTTCCTGAATGGTAATATGAAACATCATGGTGTGTTCTCATTCTTTGACAATAGAAAACCAGTAACACATGTTTCAGTATTGACTTTTTAATGTTCCTATAAAGGTAAAACAAAATTCCAACAAGTACATTATAAATTCTAGAAAGTGAGCCACAAAGAGGTGTTCTCTTTAAGAGCATGCAATTCCTTACAAATAGTGTGTCTCATCTCCATGCATGAGTAAAAGCATATTTACAATTCAAACAGAGCTGTCAGCTACTAAGGGAACGACTCTCAATCTGCTCCATCCACAGAGATGGTAGATGCGTGATTACACAGCTCTTCTGAATATGTATCATTTTCTTTTCTTTTTTTTTTTTTAATGTTTTATTTATTTATTCATGAGAGTCAGAGAGAGAGAGAGAGGCAGAGGCAGAGGGAGAAGCAGGCTCCCCGCCTAGCAGGGAGCCCGATGCGGGACTCGATCCCAGGACCCCGGGATCACGACCTGAGCCGAAGGCAGACGCTTAACCATCTGAGCCACCCAGGCACCCCTGTATCATTTTCTTAAATAGTGACAATTCACTTGTTCTTTTCTATTTTATCAATTTACATTTCAAATGTGGCCACGTCAATGACCAAATATGTACAAATACTTTAAAAGACAAAACAACAACTATATACAATTTGCAAAAATCAAATTTTAACCCTGGTACATTTCATCTAGTCCAACACCTAGACACTTTCCAATACCAATAACAACGATCAGGTACTTCATTGGGCCACATGAAGCCTCAAGACTACATCCAGATTTATTTTTTCCTTTCATATGCTTTCATTTTTCTTTAAAAAATGTTTATAGTTTACCTGCTTTTAAACTGACAATGGCTACCCGAGCAATGCCTTATGCCACAAATCAAAGCCTTGCCCTACCCAAAAGCTACTGTTAATTGAAGTCGATTTTACCATTCAAGATTAAATTCAGATGTGTTGATCCCAGATAACTGGGTATGAAATATTAAAATCTGCCAAGAGGAATTAGATATTTTTCTTCTTTTTCTTTAATATAACCCACTATATAATAGTGAACTAAATATGTTTGTTTCATAGAAACAACTTACATTTGCCAATACGGGGCAAATGGTCTATGTACAGATACATTAGGACTGCCTAACTGACAGTGAGTGTTGCCGACCAGGCTCCAAGTCAATGGAGCTAATATGGTGGAGCTCTCTGCTGAATGGACTTTCCCTTCAGGATACGTCGGATCTGGAAGAAAAATAAATAGGATTTGTAAGGTTTACTTTTTATGATCAAAGTACCATATTTCCTTTAGAGTTTCATTCCTTTTTTATATACTCTACACACTCCTGTCAACTTGTAAGTAAATATATGAAGGTATGCAACAATACATTTCAAGATTTTAAGGTAACTTAAAAAGTACTACTCTAACTCCTTTCAAGCCTATTACAGATCTCCTATAATGATTCTGGAGTGCAAGAAAGTAAAGCATCTCCATTAAAAATTATCTACAGTTGAAAATCTCCAACAGCTTAAATAAGACCTATACAATCCTTTCCTAATCTCTACTCTTGCTATTTGTGAGAACATTGAATGTAAGGCAGTTATTATGGTATATTACAGTACCTCACCTATTCTGAAGTCGGGTCCAACTAACAAGAACCGAGAGCCCACTTCATACACACACAAGTTAATCTTTAATACTCTTCAAGTAAGAACAGCTTTCAGGATGTCCAATTAAAGCATCTGCACACAGGGGCGCCTGGGAGGCTCAGTCGGGTGAGCATCCGACTTTTGATTTCAGCTCAGGTCATGATCTCAGGGTCGTGAGATCGAGCCCCGCATCAGGCTTGGGATTCTCTCTCTCTCCCTCTCCTTCTGCCCCTCCCCCTGCTAACTCGTGTGCGTGCACTCACGCACTAAGTAAATAAATAAAATCTTTAAAAATAAATAAGTAAAGCATCTGTGCATAAATGTATGAGTCACAAAAGAGCTCCTCGGTTCACTCAGGATCTAGTGATTCATTTTATACTATTATCTTTCTCCTGGCCCACAGCAGATTAAAAGCAACAAATCAGAAGAAAGAAGATTAGGGCAGGGGATGCCACTGATAGCTGCTAGGAGGGGAGACACAATGACCAGAGTCTGACCACAGAAGCAAAGGAAAAAACCCTCCCCCCAACACACAGACACAAAAACACAAAAGCAGAAAGGAGAGTAGTAACAAGAGAAGAGTGAAGAGTCAAGCAGCTCTCCATACTCCGTAATCCCTGAGAACACCGCTGTATGACTGCACACCACAAAGAATGAAGGAGAAGCAAACATTGGGCTTGGGCCTCTGCCATTTACTATTTGATGATGATTCCTATCTGTGCAACCTCTCAGGCTCCATTTTCTCAGCTGAACCTTTACACTGCAAAGTTTGTAACATGAGAACTCTTTACAAATTATCAAGAGATTCACCTTAAGTTACAAAGAGCTCTACGTATAGGGGTTCCTGTAACATTATGGTCCTACTAAGGGCTGTGAATCAAAGAAAAGGCTACATTGCATTTCATATATTCTGTGATTATCAAAGTTTGCAATGACCTGCCATAGCCACAATCACCCTCATTTACGTCAGAGAAAGACTGCCATCAAAAAATATCTTACGTCCTGAAAAGATTCAGTTCTTGTTATCAAGAAAAGTTGAGCCATGTGAAACTATTCAATCTCCAAAGGTAATATATAACCATATGATGAGTGAAGCATAACTTTGTTTCAAGTCTTTCTGGGTTCTAAATTACATAACCAACCTTCTGTTTCCTATTTAGTAGCAGTTAGTAGATAGAAACAAGTGGAACAGGGAATGTTTACTGAGCACTCACTATGTCCCTGGGGCTATCCTGAACACTACAGAGACGGACTCAAATTACACCCACAATCTGAAGACCCATCACTTGTAAACCTAAGAGTCTCTTTCCTTGATGTCTGCAGGAACCTTGGTGCCTCCTCTTGCATCAGCTTTCAAACCTCAAACCATTCTGACTTTACTCTAAACCCAACTTTGTGTTATGGAAGAAAAGACTGTCGGATCTTCGACCATTCTGGGTCCATGGATAACCCTCAAATTTCTTACTCTTCCTTTAGAAACAAAGCAATTGCCTCCACGGTTGCTACACAGATGTTACGAGACCCAGACAGTGAGAGAGCCCACCTCAAGAGCGCCTGCTGGCCTCGGCCCTACACCGCCTCCTCTCCCTTCTGTAGCCCTCACCTGTTCTCCCACAGGGCCATCAGGAACCAAATGCACTGGCTGTTCATTCTCCAAGTTCCGAGTACTTGGGTCTGCTCCCTTCCTCATCAATAGTCGAACTGCATCCAACTGTGTCACCCGATACTGAAGGCTGGCAGCAACATGGAGGGCAGTGTTTCCATTGTAAGCCTACAGACAGAGATAAAATGGCACCTCTCAGAAAGGGAGATTTTCATGAAAGCAGCTCAAAAGCCTGAAGAAGTTATAATAAAGGTCATTCCGAGTCTAATGCAGTTGCGGAAGCTTTCTAGAAGTACCTTTGCATTCACAAAAGACAGGCAACTGGGCAGCTCCAAAAAAAGGCGAATGAGTTCCAGATTTGCTTCTTCCGCTGCCAAATGCAAGGCTGTGCGACCACTTTTACGATCCTTAACAAAGGCAAGAGAGGAAAACAATGAACATCCAGACACGACTTTTGGATATGCTTTTCACCCAGGCTCACAAATGTCTGACTCACTCTTGGAGACTTACTGTGAATGCGCGCATCTCCACAAAGTCTTCCTTCATCCCAGACTAAATGAACTGTCTTATTCCTCCAAAATTCCCCATCAATTTCCTATATACCTCCTATCACAGTCTGCTCTTATACACAGGGTGGCCACAAAACGTAGAGACATAAACAATACTATTTTACCATGTATTGTAATACAAGACAATAAAACATTTACTATGTATTCGCCTGTGTTTCCAGACTTGGTGGCCACCCTGTAGACACAATTAGCTGCATCTCTCACCTCTTCTGCTTGCCAAGGTCTGGGAAGTAGCTTATGGTTTAAGCATTCTTCCCCCAGAGCTCCCAACTCAGTGCCTTGTACATAAGAGATACTCAGTAAATAAACCTCAAATTTAAAGAGAATAAAATATTTTCCAGTTTAAAAAACAGCTTAAGTGCAGATCCCACAATGATGGAACAACCCTTACAAAAAAGCACTACTCTTATTATTAGTATATGAAAATAGAAGCCAAAATCACAGTATCAATTTCAAGGATTTTCTCTTCCTTCCAAACAAAGATTAGTTTATTTCACAGCTCAATGATCTTTTGAATAACAACGCATAAATTAAAAGCAAATTAAGAAAGCTGATGATTTTAAAAGCTAAGCTTCTTAATTATCCATGCATTGCTACCTACTCCATTAATTTAAGAAGAGGAAAAAAAGTTTTCGTTTATACTTGGGAACGAGGTCTTTTGCTACAAACACTTTTCTTCCCTATCCCATCTCCAAACTCTTCTGAGAATTTACCTTGGCTTCCACTGCTGCTCCCATCTGAATCAGACATTTAATGGTGTCAACCAGACTCTTGTTCTTCAGTAGAAGCTCCTGAACTTCAGGTGAATGGGGCTGTTGATTTCTCTGAAGTTCATGCACCACAGCATTGTGGGCCACAACTGCACAGTGGAGGGGAGTCAGGCCTAAAAGAGTATAATAAAGCAATGGTCAAGCTTCCATCAGGCATTTAGTTGCTCCACAAGGACAGACCTTGAGGACAGTCTCTAACACGACCTACAGATGGGCCCCACAAGAACCAGTAAGGCCATCTGAACATTCCCTCCATTGGTGCTAGTGCTTACTTTATCCATAGTGCTAACTTTATCTATAGACTATTTTAGCTTTAATTACCTCCCTTCCTTCTTGGTATAAAACTTAATACCCTTAGAACTGATGGGTCCCACTCTCTAAATGGTTTTTCATCCAATGAAATTTCTGTTGCTTACCGTCATAGTTAGTCGCCTCAAGATCCAAAAACTGATTGCTCTTCACTGCTCCCTTCTGAATTGCCTGCAAAATTTAAAAAGATACACTTTAGTGAAAGACAAGTTACACAAATACTTATTTACTAGTAGTCCCAAGAAACGAGTAAGTCAACTCAAGATAGATTATTGCAACAGGCAACCTGCATCTGACTTCTAATATCCAAGCCCTATCTCTTTGGCCCTGTGATAGCAGAAGCCAGCTCACTGCTTCTTACCTGGAGCACCTGGGAGTGCCCTTTCTCAGCACAGACGTGCAGAGGGGTTCTTCCCCAGCAGTCGGTGGTGTTCACCTGGGCCCCAAGGTTCACCAGATCCTGCACAATGAGATGCTGATTGGCGGCCACTGCCACCTGAAAGGCGCTCTGTGGACATTCAGAGAGAAAAAGGATTTTGTTGACATATGTAACACTACCCTAACACGGAATATGAACATAAACTAAGACTGAGGGGAAAACCCCACATAGAGAAAAGAAATCCTATTAGTAAGCAATAAGATACTGTAACACAAGGAAATGAAAATAAGCTTAGGGTGTGGCTTTATTATGCCCAGTTAGTCTTTGGTCAAATAACTACAAAGTTAACGTTAATAACTTCAAGGCTGATGGTGGCAAAGAGTCAACATCTCAAAGTTAATATTAACTAAACTCTTGGTCTGGAGCTCTAAAATGATCTACACATAAATATGAAACTGGTCATCGGTCTGACACTGACAAGATCCTCACCTGTCCATTGTGCTCTTTAATATCCAACATGTGAAGCGCATTCATTTTTCTTGCAAGGACATAGGAAAGTGCCCTTCTCCCTTGGGCAACAGCAATATGGAGGAACCTGGGAAATAAGGAGAGAAAGAGGTGAATTATCTCTGACTTCACTAACTTCATCTTTAAAAATTAAAAAATTCTCTAGCCCCTTTCTTGATATGCTGGTGCACTCAAATGAAATATTACAGACAATAATTTGTCTTTTCTGCTGGGCTGATAACACATTTGAGTCACAACAAGACATGTTAAGCTACCAGAAACAATAAGATGAATGACAAGCACCATGCTGATCACTTTAAATCTATTATTTTTAATATTCCTAAAAACCCTAAGAGGGAGGTCTTTTCATTTTACATGTCAAGAAACTCGGGCATAGAGAGGTTAAATAACTTGCCCATGACCACAAAGATGTCACGACAGATTAAGATTCAATCTACAAGTCAACTCACAGTTGATCATTGACCAACTAATCGTGATCTGTTTTTGCTCTACAGACTCAATCTACGCTGGTCTTTCAAAACCAAGTATTCAAAGAAGGCACGGACATTTTTATTAATTTAGAACAGGTAACCTGGTCAGACAGAAAAAATAAGGAAAACTCTTGAAATATTCACTTCATTGAACAGCAATTTCTACCTACACTAGTTGTCCTGATTAGCCACTTACTAAGGTCTAACTTGATATACCCCAGAGAAATTCTGTGCCCACTACATCTAACAAGTGTGGTTTACCAAATCGGCTACAGAAAAGGATACTCACGTGTCACCATCTGTATCCTTTGAAAGAAACTGGTCTTGGGAGATATTTGCCAATTTGCTTTCTTCTTGCTCTACTTGCCACTGAAAAAATGACTTCCCTAACTGTGTGGTGTTCACTGGATTTCCGATGATGTTCGGGAATGGCAGTGAGGTGCTTAAAGGGGTGGAGCCTGCATCATGGCCCACCATAGCCTCACAGGCACTGGGCGGCATCATGTTGAAGTTCTGCAGCTGGGACTCATTTTGCTGCTGAACGTTGTGGGAGTTCTGAATGGGAACAGCAATAGTCTCAGATTCCTGACTATTTAGAAAGGATGCAAAACTTTGATCTGGGCAGAACTGTGGTTCTTGGCCATCAAAGAGGTTTGGTTCATAGCTGGGGGACTGGGAAGTTCTGGAATAAGGACTGTATTCCAGCGCTGGGGTGTGGGTGTACTGCTGTGGTGGTGGCGGGGGCTGCTGCAGGTTCTGGCTCTGGGGCGAATACGGGTACAGGGCCGCCTGATCCATCAGGTGTGCGGAGCTGCTGACTTGGAAGGGTTGGTACTTCTGCGGTGGAGAGAAGATCTGCCCTCTGTGGAAGTCCTGACACTGTTCTCGGGGGGAGCCCTGCGGGACCACCCCAGGGCTCATCCAGCTAACTTGGACAGTATTTAGGGAAACCGGGCTGCACTCATTCTTAATGTTGATTATGTTCTGAAGCAGATCGGCACTGCTGTCCTGTTTGGATTCACTGTGCTGAACATCTTCCATGCTCTCTGCAGGTGTTGGTGTTTGAGGCGGTGTCTGGAGAAGAAGAAAAAAGTAAGTGGCATGCGCTCTTTCAAAACTATTCCAGGAAAGATTTCCAAAGCGTATTCAGAGGAAAATAGTGAGGTACTTACCAAAAACTGGGTATGTAATAAAGCTGGCCTTTTGCAAGCTGGTCCATCAGACAACGAATCAGGTCCTTTCCTTTTCCCACTATATGGTACTGTGTTCTTCAATTCTATACCCCAGAAAGGAATATGGAATCTGTGATCACCTTATTTTCTAAATTTTACCCATAATCACACTACATTATTTTACTCTAAAGCCCCCATAATATGAATAGAAGGAATTCTTACCTGTGAATTGCTCTCTGTTCACACTTTCCGTCTATAAGGAAAAAAAGTTTCCAATTTAATGCATATCAAATGGTTTCCTATTTAACGAACATCAATAAGACAGACTTATCTCTACCATTCTTTACAGCTCACCATAAATCTTTGATAGTTATTCTAGCAATATTTATTTTCTATCTTAACTTTTATTCTATCTTGCAACTTTCCCCATGTTCACTTTCATCTTAGTTCAACTAAGTCAAGACAAAATATGTAAGGCCATTTGAGTTTTCCCTTTCTAGTCAAGCTCTCCCATTTCAGTTGAACCCCATGAATTCCTTGCCTCCAACTTGCCTTCATTTATTCATTCCCTCATTAGATTTCCTTTGTGCGCCTAGTACCGGGCTAAGTGATAGAAATACAACAGACAGAGACCAATATGCCCTCCATCCTATGACTTTGTCATGTGGTCTACAAAGACCTACTGGACCTAGGTCAACAGAGAATAATAAATATCCTGACAGAATAACCTCCCTGCCCTGACCCAAAACAAAAACTAGGTGCCACCTTAAAATCATCCACAGTTTGGCCAGAAACCTTCTGTTTATGACTTCGGATATGCAGGAGTAGTTCCTTCACCGAGTTCTTCACACGAACGCCTTGAAAGGGTCCTCTCTGCTGCCTTCCAACCCCCATATGGGGTTCGACTGTTCAAAAGAAAACAAAACATATCCCAGTTAAATCTCTTTACAGGCACAAATCTTGATATCATCTCAAAAGCATAGCTCTCTAATGTATGAAGCCCCCAACCAACAGACTGCAAAGCCTTTCCAACTCACTCTGGTCAACGGTCAGCCCCCAGCCCTACTTAAGGATTCTTCATTTCCTAATACTTTTCTTCACCAGACACCCTAAGAAAGCTCATAAAGCTGTGGTTTGGGGGGTCCCCAGAGCCAACAGATAAACGCAAATTAAGCCTCTTTGTCTTTCAGCCCTATCCATCCAAAAGACACTGTCACAGATTTTGCCACCCTCTCATAAATCTGTAATTATTCTTGACTTTTTAAAAAACCTTGAGGGAATAAGCAATAAATGATGGATTTTTAGGTTTTTCAAAACAGAGGCTTTATGTCCACACAGAAATTTAAAGTCTATTAATTCCACTAACCTAAGAAAGCACAACACAAACTTCCTCCAAAGATTTCAATGTGCTAAAGCCTAACAATCAATGATGTCTTAGATTTGTTTCTTATTATTTCCCTCCGTTCAGCTATGCCAAGAAAGCTGCTTCAATTCACTAAGCTTAAACACATTTCGACATACATACACATGATTTCCCCTCACCAATGGTTTTTGGAATTGCTCACCTAGGCTTTCTAAGTAGAAAGGAAATAATCTCATTTCAATTTAAATTTTAAAATACACTTTAAAATGTAGTCTATGTTTACAGCTTCTGACCGCTACTATGTCACAACCTCTTGGGATGAGCCGAACACAAAGTAAACACGCAGAAAGTCAGGAAATGAATAATTGAGACTCTCACTTGAGAGTGGGGAAAAAAGTAAGAAGATGGGACAAGAAACAAAGCCTAATTTGAAGATACACAGATATAGATATATCATAAGCATATGAGAGGAAACAATTCTATGATGGAGTAAATTAAATGACCAGTTGATTTTATGTTTAAATTTAGGAAAATCTTGCCAGAAACTAATACAGCATTTCTCTGGAATGACAGCAGTTAATTCAACGTCACAGGGAGAAAAATTCAGTTTCAGAAATCCCCTATGTCTATGTGGTAAACCAAAGAACTAGCAAAACTGTTTCAGCCAGATGAAGACCAAATGTGAAAGAAAAGTTTCTAATACACACACACAGTTTTTTGCATCTGCTACACGTTTAACATACAGGGAACACCTTATAAAATCAAGGGACTTAAATTACTTTTTAAGTGAAAATGAAAAATCACTCTTTAAAATAAAAAACAACTGAAACAAAAGTGGCTAGCAGGAGGGAACACCTAAAAGATTCGTTCTTTAAAATCATGCTGATTAGACTTTCCAGTATGTGAGATTATCTAGAGGTTCTTTAGTCTACCCACAGTGCCAATCCTGTTTTCCCTCACGTTATGCAACTGGGCTTATTAAGAAAAGAAACTAACCAATTCATAGCAGAAGAACGGAAACATTATGCCTTTCTTTAAGATTTGGTTTAACCATTCTAAATCATACAGAGCACAGAACTTCCCGAAACTCGGAAACATCACAAACTAAAGACATAAATCGAGCTGGTTTTCCGTGCAGTTTCATCTTACATCTTGTTAATATCAGTTTCTTTCCCTTAACATAAAGTCCTTTTATTTAATATTTCCACAAATACTTAGGAAAAAAATAAGTTGACCTTAAACACAGTATTCAAACCTCACTGGTGACAAGAAAGTTAAGCCTACATCAGATCCAAAAACTCGCCACAAGTATATGAATTATGCCTTAATAAAGCCTTTTTTTTTTTTTAAGAAAAAAGAAGAGTGAGAGAAAACCTAACGTGATTCATCCCCAGGCCCAGAAGTCAGAGCTCTGCTCTTAGAGGCCCTTTGAGCTACCAGGCCAACCGGATGGCGCCCGGATTTTACAGATGGTCAAAGGGCATCGAGTTATATCAAACGCCTAGCACAGAGCGTCATCCAGTAATCGCCTAATAAATAATGGCTAGTGTGATGAGATACCGCCGCTACGGAAGTCGCAGAGGCCACCTAACTTCTGGGCGAGGAACTTCGCACCCGGGCGGCGCGGACCTTCCCCTCCCGGCGTGTGGGCCGCCAGGAGACCGGCGAGACGCGGGAGCAGGGGTTGCGGGGGTGCTGGGGGTGCTGGGACTGCCCCCGCCCAGGCCGGTGGGTGGGTACCTTGCAGCCGCTCCGCGCGCGCGCCGCCTCTCGGCCGGGACTCCACAGCCCCGCAGGAGGACACGGACGAGGCAGAGGAGAAGTCGGAGGAGTCGGAGCCGGGCGAGCCGGGCGCCGAGGGCCCCGACGACGAGCAGATGGCGTCGTAGGCGCCCGGGGCCGCGGCCGGCGGCGATGCGCCGTAGAAATAGGCCAGGTTCAGCGGGCTGGTCATGAGGCCACCGTCGCCAGCCCTGTCCAGCAACCCCTCTCCTCCGCGGCTGTCGTCCAGCAGCTTGTCCACGATCATGCTCCCGGGCTGGGCGCTCGGGGACCCACACTCCTGCGCCACCGGCTCGCTGCGCGCGGCTGCCTCCCGGCTGTGGCTCTGGCGGACTCGCGGACCGAGCGGCGGGAGGATGGCGCGGGCACGGGCGCGGCCCGGGGCTGCCCGGCTATTTAACCGGGCTCCGGGGGCGGGGAGAAGGGACCGCCGCCTCGCCTGCCTCCCCCGAGCCCCGCCGGGCCATTGGCGGCGTCGGGGCCACCTCCCGGCCCCTCCTCCGGATGCGTCCCGTTTCCAGTAAAATGTACAGGATGAGGCAATGTGCCCTCCGCCCTCGCCCCGCCCGCCCGGCTCCGCCCCGACTGACCGGTTGTTTTCTCCCCCTTCACCTGGAAACCCCGACCGAGTGCCGCCTCCCGCCTCCCGGACCGCGACCCCCGCTGCCCCCCCCACCCCACCCCGCCGGCCGCCCGGGCGCCCGCCGGGAGAAGCCGGGCCAGCTACGGGGGAAGAAGGCGCGCGGCATGGGGCTCTGGGCCTGCAGAGGGAGACGGGGAGGCGGGAAGGCAGCACTGGGAACAGGTCGGCCTGGTTCCCGGGCAGTGGGAAGTCCTGGAAGCTGCGCGTTCCGCACTCCTCCGCCCGCCCTGGCGCGGCGAGCTTCCCGCCAGCTCCATTTAAGGCGTCTCTGGAAAGTTCCTAAGGGCCTGTCTTCTCCAGCGCCTCAGAGCGGCTTTGTCCTCTTAACTTAGCTTTTGCCAACGTACCTTTTGGCAGGGTCCCAAACTGAGAAAGATGTTGAAGCCATTTTTCTGTCCTCAAATTGTAATCTGACAACTAAATATTTTTTGGCACAGCCGGGGGAATAAAAAACAGTGCCTTAAAAAAAAAAAAAAAAACCAGTGCCCTACACCCCTGTATAGTTCAGTACTGGAACAAAGCCATCTTAGCAAAATGATGACTCTACATACATGTATCTATCTGTATTTATATACATATATATCTTTTTCTTTCTGCATAATTTTACATTTTATCTGATAAACAGGAATTTCAATCTTTCCTATCGTAAGTACTTTTTTAAAAGATTTTATTCATTTGAGAGAGAGCGAGCAAGGGAGCGAGAGCACCAGTGGGGGGAGGAACAGAGGGAGAGGGAGAGGTAGACGCCCTGCTGAGCAGGGAGCCTGCAGCGGGGTTCCATCCAGGAGCCCCAGCCGAAGGCAGACACCCGAATGACTGAGTCACCCACACACCCCTCCTAAGTACTTTTTAATGGATTTACACAATTCTTTATTGAAGTCCTAAATCTTGTTAAAACCATGGCTAGGAGTTTGCAGGAGAAAAAGATGATTATATGTCCCGCCTTTCAAGTATCTTGTAGAAATGATAAGGTAAGCACACAAATGCTATATTAACAGAAACCGATTACGATTAAACATCATGAAGGATACAAAGTCCAACGATGTCCTAAAAAGAAAGACAAAAAGTGGTGGAGGAAAAGAGGTCATGAGGAAAATCTTTGCAAAGGAGGTGTCATTCCCTAAAGGATGGGTGGGATTTCAACCAAAATCATTTAGAGGAAGAAGAACAGCATGGGCAAAAAAATTAGGAAGAGTCAGACAAAACCTTACTTTTAGGGTAGTCAAAGGAAAGACGATAACATAAATGTAGTAAGTCACTTGGTGCCTTTGGGTGGAGCACCTCCAGTGGCCGGCTGAGACACTGGGTCTTTAATAAACACTGAGTGAACATGAAAGAATTTGGGACAGGCAAAATTAACCTGCAAGCAGCTTTGATGGGGTAAGACTGAGGGGCCCAGAGGCCATTAGGAATCACTGCAATAGTCCAGGAGAGAACTGACCGGACCCTGGTACAGAGGCAATGAGGAAGAGAAAGTAAATGGAAAGAAGAGGATGGACAGCATTGCTAAGACAGAATCCACAGGTCTGGACCTGTTGGATGTAGGCAGCAATGAGAGGGTCACCGGTCAGGATGTGCCGGGGGGGGCTGGATGACCAGGTGAACAGGGATGTCAGCTTCAGATCACAAGCAAATCAGCAGAAGCAAAATATTAGGGTTCCAGGAGGGAAGGAAGGAGACAGGAAGACAATGCGCTTAAATTGTTACTCGGTATTAATAGATGATAGAAGACCCTGCTGGGAGTTCCAAAGTAAATATTTACTTCTTTCTCAAAACTATTGTATTGCCCCCAAACTTCTTGTTGTCTTTCCCTTCTCCCAGTTTTTGGATTTCGGTAACTTTAAAAGAATAAAAAGGAAACAACTCCTTTGTATCCGCAGGAAATACAAGACTCCAGTAATTGCAGTTCTTCAGAAACCAAAATCACTTAAAGGATGCTCCAAATGAGATGTTGGGCTTTCTCAATAAAATCTATTTGGATATTTTTTTTCTCCCCACTAACATTTTATGTATAATAAAGGCCTTAAATGTCTATTCAAACAAATTCATGCACAAATATTTTTTACAAAATTAATTCTCCCCCCAAAATTATTTCTGGTTTCACTTGGTATATAAAAATCCAAGCTCAAAACCATAGCCTCTGAAGAACTCATAAATAAATATGGTCAGTGAAAGACTAATGTTTTAGAATAAACTTTCAAAGTTTTCTATGAAATGTCAAAGCAATCATATTGAGAAGACCACAAGCCCCAATGCCCAGAAGCCCTCCCGCATACAGTCAAGAATGCTTATTTGTTAACATCACTACAAAAAGAAAATCTAAATATATTTTGCTTTATGTACATGTTGAAATATAAACTTATTTTGGTCTATAAGGTTAAATGATATAACACTACCATTGTTCTAATCAAATATGATAGAACATTCACTCTCAGAGAGAGAGCTACCATGTTATGAGGACTCTGGAAAAGTCTACTGAGGCAAACGGCCAGCACCCACTGGACAGCTATGTGAGAGAGCCATTCTGAAAGCAGACCTCTACCGTGTCAGGCTTTCAGATGTCTGCACTGACCAACATCTTGACTGTAGTCTTAAGAACAACCTTGAGCCAGAATTCCCCCAAGCCACTTCTAGATTCCTGACGACAGAAACTATATTTAAAAAATGAACCCTTAAGAATTTGCCCAAGGTCACACTGCTCATCACTGGGTGAAGAGATTAAAATCCTCATCTGTCTGACTCTAGAGCCTGATCTTTTGCTTTAAAATGGAGATCAGAAGACTCATTTCCTCAAGGCTCAGCTACTCCATCTACCTATAAAGATAAGAAAAAATATGAAAATGACATATCAGAGAGATCCCTGACTCATGGAAGGAGAAATCTGCTCCAAAACAACTGGAAGAAACTGTAAATAAGAAATAAAATATGATGATGGCTACCTTTCCCTTGGCTTTATAGATGTTAACAATTTACCTTATTGTATCTTATACGATAAAACATTTCTGAATCCTATAGTGCCAGTTAAGTTGTAACACCATTTTGAGGTCAATCATTCAAAGTTTTAAAAAAGGCTCTGATTTTTTTAATGTAGATGTAATAAAATTTTCAAAAGCCAGAAATTATTTGGTACAGCCTTTCAAACTGGAGATGAAAAAAGCCAGTGAAATATCTTACGGGGTAAGTTATTGTACTGCATTGGCTGAAGAAATGAACATCATAGGTTAGAGATTAATGAAGCCTGGGAGAATTTATTTTGCTAAATGGCTTCTAGATGAAAACACAGCAAAAGAAATTATGGCCCTGCCCTTTCCAATAATATAGCAACTCATCAAATTAAGATTCGACTGCACACATGAAAGCTGATCTTGTCTGCAGGACTGAGCTTTCGCCTTAGAAATGGATAGATCTGGGCGCCTGGGTGGCTCAGTCGGTTGAGCGTCTACCTTCAGCTCAGGTCATGATCCCAGAGTCCTGGGATAGAGTCCGGCATCGGGCTCCCTGCTCGGCGGGGGGCCTGTTTCTCCCTCTCCCTCTGCCTGCCGCTCTGCCTACTGGTGCTCTCTCTCTATTTCTCTGTCAAATAAATAAATAAATAATCTTAAAAAAAAAAAAAGAAATTGATAGGTCTACAGACTGGACTTGCTATTTTGGTTGTATTCATCAGGTATTAGCACTGGCTAATCACCAAAGATCTTTTATATGAATGCTTGCAAACAAACATAAGAGGTGCTGAGACATTCAAAATGTACAATAATCGTCTTGAATCTCATCATTTATCCTGGAAATGTCAATTGTATTGACATTTGCACTGACGGTACAAAAGGAATGGTGGGTAAACTGCAGGTGCCTTAAAACAAATCGGGTCAGTGGCAACAAAATGATACAGTAGTCATTGTATTCATCACCACCACCCACTAGCAGGAAAGAAAAGAAAAGAAAAAGCCAGTTTCACTTGAGAAGATCCTAGACGAAACGGTAACAGTTACTAATTTTATTAAATATTGACCCTTGAAATATACATATTTTTAATATTCTATGATGATTGTCTGGAAAAGCACTTGGTCCATTAGACTGAATGAATGATAAAACACTGCCATTTGTTTTACTCCAATCCCATTTGAGTTGTGAGTTGAACTAGTCACGATTTTTCAAGGAACACCAATTTACTTCACTGACAAATTGTGGTTATTCTGACTTGAATGTTTGTCAGGGTTTTTTTGTTTGTTTTTTTTTTTAATGAACGAAGTAAGCCCGTCACATCAAGAAAAAACTGACAGTATTTATTGTCAATAATAAAATCCAATCCTTCAAATGAAAATTCTAATTTGGGAACTTTCTGCCTGACACCCTGAGCTTGATACCTTTCCAGTATCTTTTTTTATTTTATATATTTTTTAAGATTTTATTTATTTGAGAGAAAGAGCATGAACAGGAGTTGGGGCAGAGGGAGAGGGAGAAGCAGATTCCCCACTGAGCAGGGAGCCTGGCCTGTGGCTCAATCCCAGGACCCTGAGATCATGACCTGGGCCGAAGGCAGACACAACCAAGCCAGCCGGCACCCCTTTAAGATTTTATTTTTTTAGGTAATTTCTACACACAATGTGGAGCTTGAATTTACAACCCGGAGATCGAGTTGCATGCTCCACCGACTGGAGCCAGCCAGGTGCCCCCATACCTTCCCAGTATTTGAGGATGTTTTTGATGAGGTCAGTGGTGATATGTTATTAACAAATGTGATTTGTTTTTAATATGATATAGTGAAGTGTGGTACTATTTGGAAAAATTACATAACTCAATATTTTCCAGGTATTTTCCAAATGAACAGTGCAAGATGTTACAAAATCATACATGGGTAAAAGATCCATTCAAGGTGGGAGAGAGACCAAAGGATATTAATGTATTAAGAGTACAAAAAAGTTCACTGATATGGTTTCAGATTCCATATTGCATTTATCCTTTGTTGAACTACCATTTGGTATAATATTAAAGAGTAGCCACAATTATCTGAAGACTATTAAAACATTTCTTCCTTTTCCAATTACATATCTGTATGAGGCCAGATTTTCCTCATAGATTTCAACCAAAAATAATATATTACAACAAATTAAATGCAGAAACAGGTATAAGAATCTATCTTCTCTAAAGCCAGACATTAAGAGACTTGCAAAAATGTAAAACAATACTGTTCTTCTAATTTTTTTTATTTTTTTACATTTGCTACTGAAGTATAATTGACATACAATGTTACATTAGTTTCAGATGTACAACATATCGATCCAACAATTCTATACATTACACAATACTCTCCACGATAAGTATAGTCACTGTCACCATACATTATTTAATATTATTGACTGTATTCCTTATGCTGTACTTTTCATCCGTGCCTTATTTTATAACTGGAAGCTTGTACCTCTTAATTCCCTTTATCTATTTTGCCCATCCCCCTACTTGCCCTCCCCCACCCCATCAACCACCAGTTTGTCCTCTGTATTTAAGGGTCTGGTTTTTTGTTTGTTTATTCATTTGTTTTGTTTTTTAGATTCCACATATAAGTGAAGTCATATGCTATTTGTCTTTCTCTGTCTAATTTATTCCACTAGCATAATATCCTCTAGTTCTATCAATGTTGTTGCAAATGGCAAGATTTCATTCTTTTTGGTGGCCGAGTAATATTCCAATACACACACACACACACACACACACACACCCCATTCTCTTTATCCATTTACCCATAGATGGACATTTGGGCTGCCTCCATTTGTTGGCTATTGTAAATCATGCTGCAATAAATGCATATATCTTTTTGAATTAGTGTTTTCATATTCTTTAGGTAAATACTCAGTAGTGGAATTACTGAATCAGATGGTATTCTTATTTTAATATTTTGAGGAAACCTCCATACCATTTTCCACAGTGGCTGCACTAATTTACATTCCCACCAACAGTACAGGAGGGTTCCCTTTACTCTACATCCTCGCCAACACTTGTTATTTCTTGTCTTTTTGATACTGGCCATTCTGCCTGGGGTGAGGTGATACCTCATTGTGGTTTTCATGTGCATATCCCTGATGATGAGTGAGGCTGAGCATCTTTCCTTATGTCTCCTAGTCATCTGTATGTCTTCTTTGGAAAAATGTCTATTCAGGTCCTCTGCCCATTTTTTTTTAATTGGATTTTTTGTATTTTCAGTGTTGAGTTGTGTAGTTTCTTTATATATTTTGGATATTAACTCCTTATGGGATATATGATTTGCAAATATCTTCTCCCATTCACTAGGTTGCCTTTTTGTTTTGTTGATGGTTTTCTGTGCTGTGCGAAAGCTTTTTATTTTGGTGTAGTCCCAACTGTTTATTTTTGCTTCTGTTTCCCTTGTCACAGGAGATATATCCATAAATATGTTGCTATGGCCTATGTCCAAGAGATTACTACCTAGGTTTTAGGTCTCACATTTAGGTCTTTAATCCGTTTTGAGTTTTTTGTATGGTGTAAGCAAGTGGTCCGATTTCATCCTTTTGCATGTAGTTGTCCAGTTTTCCCAATACACACCATTTATTGAAAGACTGTCTTTTCCCCATTGCATACTCTGGCTTCCTTTGTCATAGATTAACTGACCATATAGGCCTGGGTGTATTTCTGGGCTCTCTATTCTATTTCATTGATCTTTGTGTCTGTTTTTGTGCCAGTACCATACTGTTTTGATTACTATAGCTTTGTAGTATATCTTGAAATCTAGGATTGTGATAACCTCCAGTTTTGTTCTTCTTTCTCAAGATTGCTTTAGCTATTTGAGCCACCAATTTTTTTCTGGTTTAGAAAATACAGTTTTTAAAGTAGATAAGTAAACATTTTTTAAAATTTTATTGATAGAATGTAGGCAGTATCATATGATTCAAACTAAAGTTCCAGACTGTGTTAATAATTGTTGGACACCTGGTTCTGGAACCTTCCTCTCCTCTCCATTTCTATTTAAACCACCCAAGGCAGGCATTCATCTCTCACCTGAGCCAAATGATTTACCCACCAACCTTGCCCACTTAAAATCTACCCCCAGACTGCCATGAGCATGCCCTACCTATGACCAAATCTAAGAATTCCCCTACCCTATTTATGGATCCTTCAATGGCTCCCTATCATCTTTAGCATCAAGTTCAGTCTTCTTAGAATGGCAAGTGTCCAAGCCCTGCCTTCCTCACAAGCTTCACCTTCCTCATCAGCTGCAGTAATACCAAACCAAACAGAGTTTCCCACAGCTCTGAGACTTCACTTCTGCTTTTCGCTGTATGTGAAATGTTCTCCCCTTCCTCACCTCCCATCCACCACCCCTGGAGCCTTCCCTGACCCTCCTCCTCCCCACCCTCACTCTTACCCTCAGTCTGGCTTAATGGCCCCTTTTCTGTGTTCCCACAAAGACCTTCATCATAGCTCTCAAGCTATGTTGAAATTACCCATCTAGGACTCTGTCTCCTCTACTCCACCTTAAGCCCCCAGCCCATATATCCCTTGTAAGTAGCCAACCACCTGTTACTTAGTACCCATTTAATTGAATGGTGCATTTTTAAGTAGTTGCACTTAAATAGTTATATAAGTGCCTACATAGTATCTTGCCTTTTGTCTCTCAGTCCACAAAATCTAAAATATTTACTATTGGGCAAATTACAGAAAAAGTTTGCCAACCCCCACTTTAAGCAACAGTGCTTAGAGGCATTATAGCATCATGGCTTTGAAACCTGCAGACTCAGCTCTAGCACTTATCAGCTGTGCAATCTTGTCCCTTAATCTCTGAGCCTCAGTTTACTGACTGGGTGGCTTAAACAACGAAGATTTATTTTCTCACAGTTCTGGAGGCTGGAAGTCCAGAAGTCCAGAAGATTAAAGTGCCAGCAGGGTTGGTTTCTCCTGAAGCCTTTCTCACCAGATCCATGTATTGCCTTTTCTTTCTTTTTTTTAAGATTTTATTTATTTATCTGACAGAGAGAGCACAAGCAGGGGAAGTAGCAGAGGGAGAGGGAGAAGCAGACTCTCTGCTGAGCAGGGAGCCTGATATGGGACTTGATCCCAGGACCCTGAGATCATGACCTGAGCCGAAGGAAGATGCTTAACTAACTGAGCCACCCAGGTGCCCTCACCGTACAGCTTTTTCTATAGACACTCATCTGTGATGTCTCTTCCTCTTCTAATAGGGACACCAGTCAGATTGGATGAGAGTACACCCTAAGGGTCTCATTTTAACTTAATTACCTCTTTAAAAGCCCTGTATCCAAATACAGTCACATTTTAAGGTACTAGGGATTAGGGTTTCAACATATGAATTTGGGGGGGCCCACAATTCAGTCCATAACAAATAGGTTTGATGTAGCTGGATTTTAGAGGTTCTGAAAACCAGGCAAAGGACTTTAGTTATGATATGGGAGGTCATGGGGTCCAGTTGTGGTCGAACAGGGAAAAACATGGATGTCATGGCTTTCCTAAACAAACTTCCAGCTGTTTTTTTGTTTGTTTGTTTTTTGTTTTTTAGATTTATTTATTTGAGAGAGAGCGCATAAGCTGGAGGGGCAGAGGGAGAGAAAGAGAGAATCTCAAGCGGACTCCATGCTGAGCATGGAGCCGGACGCGGGGCTCAATCTCACGACCCTATGATCACAACCTGAGCTAATGAGCCAAAACCAAGAGTCAGACACTTAACTGACTGTGCCACCCAGGCACCCCTCCAGCTGCTCTTAAATGTGACAGTAATGAGACTGAGGACCCGTGGGGTAGATGGAAGCATTTTGGACAAGGAACTATTAGGTCTTTTCTACAGTGGAATAAAGGTGCTGAAAGAGTCAAATCTTTAAGTCCTCTAGAGATTTCTAGAAAAAAAAAATGAAGATAATCTTTTAGTGGGGGTGGAGGAGCAAAGGGAGAATATGGCAAGATTGGTTTTAGACCTCTTGATTATACACTTGGCAACATGGAATTAGAACTCAGAGAAAAGGTCAGAGCTGGAGATAGGGATCTGGACTCTTGGGGCACCTGGGTGGCTCAGACAAGTTAAGCGTCTGCCTTCGGCTCAGGTCATGATCCCAGAGTCCTGGGATCGAGCCCCGCGTAGGGCTCCCTGCTCAGCAGGGAGTCTGCTTCTCCCTCTCCTTCCACTGCTCCCCCGGCTTGTGTTCTCTTGCTCTCTCTCTCTCCCAGTCAAACAAATAAAATCTTTATATTAAAAAAAGGAATTTGGACTCTTTATACAGGTCAGAGTTGAATCTATGGGAGTGGGGAAGCTTGCTTAAGAGTTCAAAAAACATAGGAGACAAAAACTCTCAGTTCTCAAACTGCTTTGCTGTCACCTAGGGTTTGGGAGATAGTTTTCCAAGACCTCTCTAGCTAAAGTAGCACCTCTGGCTTTCTCCCTTTGCTTTGCTTTGTTTGTCTTCATAGCACAGTATTACCACCTGGCATTATATTTATATAGCTATTTGGTTGTTGTCTGTCTTTTCCCAGGGGAATGTAAGCTCCATGAGGGCATAGACTGTCTTTGTTCAGTACTCTGGAAGAAGGTCCAGAACATTGTAGGTGCTCAGTAAATATTTACTGAGTTAACATATAAAAAGATTAATTTTTATGATCAATAGAATTTAATTTGATAATAGATTGCTGACTATTGTCTTTTTATCCTTTCTTAAAATAAAATTTTGTTCTTTAACAAATACCTTTGGATGAATGAACACATAGACATATACTTGAGAATCTTGAAATATACAACCTAAAAACTTATTTTTGTTTCTGTTTGTGTTTTTCCTTAAGTTGTGCTTTCCCCAAATCAAGAGCACCTAATCCCTTCTCTGCAACAGTACTTATTTTTGAGAAGGTAAATGTGACTTTCTTTAAAAATCCAGGCATTTCAGCCATCTGTTGCTCTTATCAGATAATCTGTCTGTACCTATTTTTTTTTCTTTTCTAATTTTCATGGCAGGTTATTTGTGGTGTCGTTGGTTTCTATCAGGTCTCTTTTCCTTTTACTCACCACACCTGTACTTAAAGACACCTATATCCTTGTACCTGTGTGAGTGCCAACTGTCCATACAAACCTACGCTTATCACTTTCTTTGTAATTTTCTCCAGGAGGCCTGCTGGTTATGCTATGATGTCTCATGAAATACAGCTATAGGTAGCACAGGCATTTAGACCAAGTCCGCCCTCCTTCTTTTCTCTAAGGAATCATAATGAAAGAAAACTCTGAACTGTTTGTATTTCATACAGGTGAAGACAGTTGTTTAATCTAGCCCCTCTTTTTCGGAGAGTATGAGCGGTACAGATGGCACGAGAATTATGGGGTGAAGCAATTTAAAGCAATAGTTCGCAAACAGACGGAACTCCTCCTTACAGGACTATTCCGAAACACCGAGGAAATGTTTCCAAGGACCACACGACCCCAGTTTGAAGACAGTAGTGGCCAGAGAGCACCTTACTGATGGGAGCGTGCCACATCCCTCAGGTGTGCCTGGGGAAGTAGAGGGCTGAGAATCACTGGCCAGGCATTCTGAGAGTTAAAGTGAACAGAACACATGAAACTAAAAGATGACTGGTTTCTATTTATCCTCCACTCTTTATTGCAGGATTGTTTGTTTGTTTTTCTTTTTTTCCTTCTTTCTTTCTTTTTTTTTTTTTCGGTTCCCCCAGACCCTGCTTGCTAGAATTTAATGGAACTTTTAAACTGTAAAGGAAAATACAGGCTGATGGGAAGTGGGTACTCTGCGGGGCAACAGGACAAGTCTGTAAAATCCAGAATGAAGTTAAGAGATGAAATTTGAGCATGCTTGTTAGAGAAACATGGAAAGATGTTAAAAGGAGAACCTGTTTACTAAACCTCATGGCCAATTTAGTGCATCTTTAGTAATTGTTTAAATAGTTTTCTGATCTACAAATTCTACCATTATGATTTTTTAAGTTTATTTATTTTTAAGTAATCTCTACACCCAACATAGGACTCAAACTCACAACCCCGAGATCAAGTCTCATGCCCTCCCAACTGAGCCGGCCAGGTGCCCCATACAATTATTATTATTTTTTTAATACACTGGGCTCCTTCCTAACCAGTCTGCATAAATGTGAAAGTGCTCTGGAGGGAAAATGCTATAGAGACACAAGTTATAACTAGACAGGTTTTTGTCCAATATGTAATCTTTCCCTCCCAACCATACACACACAAATAGGTGGAGATTTACTCAGTGGCTACAATAATTATAGGAGCGGGAAAGGAACTAAAACCTATTAAGTGTCTAGGATGTGTCTAATACTTCGCATATATTGTACATTATCTTGTGTGATTTTAGCAGTTTGATTTAGACACTAATGTCCCAGTTTATATGTGTCGGTGGTGTGGTGCTACGGCAGCCCTAGCAAACTAATGCACTATCCCATCATACTTCCATGTACTACTCAACGTGCAGTCCTTATGAGTGATCCTGGAAAACAGCACACTAATTCTTGTCCCTAACTATTTGGCGGGGGAGGGGCAGAGGGAGAGAGAGAATCTTAAGGAGGCTCCACACACGGTGGGGAGCCCGACACAGGGCTCGATCTCACAACCCTGAGATCACGACCTGAGCCGAAATCAAGAGTTGGATAATTAACTGACTGAGCCACCCAGGTGCCCCTCTTGTCCCTAACTTTTATCCAAGCTAGAATTACTGCCTGATTTTCTTCATCCGTTGCTTAAAAGCATAGGGTTTTGAAGTCAGACAAGCCTGGGTTCAAATCCCAGCTCCATTCACTTAACAATCATGTAGCTTTAATTAATTTCTCTAAGACTCTGTTTTCTCATCCATAAAATGGAAACATTAACTGCATTCAGTTAGTATGTATGTTAAATGAGGTAGTGTACATGATATGCGTAGCACCACTCCCAGCATACAGTATACATTCAATGATGATAGTTACAATTATTATCCATTTTTCAAAGCTCCATCAATACTTGCTTGTTAAGCATTCTGGCCTCTTTGGACCACCAGCCAAACTTGAAGAGAATATAGAAGGGAATCATGGAGTCAAGTTTGGACTTGACTATAGAGTCTTGATGCCACTGAAAATGTTGGAGTTCATGTCATAACCCGCAGGGAACCATTCAGGATTTTTGAACTGGGAAAAGCATGACCAAAGCCATGCTTAGGAAGGACGAAGCAGCAGCTGAATGTAGGTGATCATGACAGTCTACAGTAGTGACTGGTCCTAAAGGATGGAATGAGAGTGGTGCCTATGGGAATAGAAAGTGGGGAATTGTTTAGAAATATTTCAGACATATACTCTATGGGACTGGCAACAGACTGAACACAGAAAGATAGGAGAGAGCCAGAAGTAACTCCAACTCCTGAAAGACTGATAGAGTGGTAGCACCATGAACAAAGATATGGAAGCCAGGGGAAGGAGAGTACAGGAGGCCTCGAGTTTGATTTTAACCTCTACATTCCACTCCGTGTGCAGCTACCACTGCCTCTCACCCCTTATCTGCAGTCTGATCAGGGCAGTCTCCATGCCCTTCCCTTCCAGTAAAACTTCAAGAAGCCATTTCAAAATTAATTCACACTGAGACATAAACAGAAATCTTTCCCAAAGGCTATTTGCGTTTTAAAAGAGGCCTCCCAAAATGAACAAAGGAGATGAAATCTGGATAACTGACAAACATAAGTGAGGTATGAGATGGGGGGAGCATGTCCTTCAATATTATTATCACCATACATTTCCCTTCCTATTTGCTACAAGCACTTTGTTCTGGCTGCAATCTGGCACCATCCCTAGATTTTGACATTAGTGTTGTATCTAAGAACCCTTTCTTAACGCTGGATGGTGTTCAACGCCACAGATAAACAAAACTGTTTTCATTGCCTGTTTAAAAGATATGAAGCGTTAGCACAGAGCAGCGGGACTGGGAAGCTCTGTGATATATCAGTGTCTGCCACCTTCAGATAGTTCCAGTTCATCTATCACGTTACTAGAGATGCCAAGTATAAATTCAGCAGTCTTGCCCAGTGATCATTTTTGGTTTCCTCCAACCCTTGTCTTCCCTAATTAAACCCCCCTCCTTTACCCTTTGCAAAGGTATGAAATAGAAACTTCTTACAGTCTTCAAAATAGGTTTTCACAGATTCAAAAATAATTAAAAATTCTTTTTTTTCCACTCTGGGTTATTCGGATTTTTTTCCCCATTCTGTGTTCAACCAAAACTCATGGAGTGACCGTGTGCGTACTCTGCAGAGGGAGGGGCGGGGGTGGACGAGAGGAAGAGGAGAGTGAAAACTGAAGTCACACAATTCCCATTCTCAAGGTGTTTTCAGTTCAGTTCATCTTCATTCACATCTGTGGATCACCTCTGTAGCTCTGATCCTTGAACCTCCCACAAGTCTCTTAGGTTTCTTTTAAATATAGGAATCCATAGCAAGGGGCGCACATTTGCAAAAGGATCTGACCCATATGGAATCTAAGTGCATTACCTCAGTGATTCTCATAGGAGTTATTCCCAGCCGTGCATTTGTTTGTAAGTGTGTACCTTGTAATATGTAGACAGGTAAGGGTGAGGCTGATTCGTTTTAAGAGTTGTGGTGCTGAATCATTCTGCAGATGATTTATTCTGAATTTCCTATCATTTTCTGTCATATATTCACGGTACAAACTTTTTTTCACTGCCCTCCACCAAACACTGCACAAAATGACTTAAAAAGCAATCATCATGGTGCTATAGAAAACAGTATAGCAGCTCCTCAAAATATTAAACATAGAATTACTGTATGATCTAGCAATTCCACTTCTAGGCATCACCCAAAAGAATTGAAAGCGGAACTCAAACAGATTCTTATACACCCATGTTCACAGCAACATTATTCCTAAGAGCCAAAAGGTAAAAGCAAGCCAACTGGCCATTGAGGGATGAATGGATAAACAAAATGGAGTATATACATACAATGGAATATTATTCAGCCTTATAAAAGAAGGAATTTTTGACACATGCTATAACATGGATGAACTTTGAAGACATTATGCTAAGTGAAATAAGCCAGTCACAAAAGATAAATACTGTCTACTGTATTATTCCACCTACATGAAGCACCTAGAACTGTCAACTTCATAGAGACAGAAAGTAGAATGGTGGTTGCCAAGGGCTGGGGGATAGGGGAGCCGGGAGTTATTGTTCAGTAGATGTGGATTTTCAGTTTGAGAAGATGAAAAATTTCTGAAGATGAATAGTAGTGATGCTGCACCACAATGTGAATGTACTTAATGCCCCCGTTCTATACACTCAAAAATACTTAAGATGGTAAATTTTATGTCACATATATTTTATCACAATTTCTTAAAATATTAAAAATATTTAAGGATATAGTAGAAGAAAATATTCCTGAAATCAAGAAATATGGGGAGGAAAAAAACATCAGAAATCATCCCTCTTCTGGAAGCAGATACTTTAAAAAACTGGCAATGATGCAGACAAAAGCAAAACACAAAGAGAGAACAAGCCAGGACAAAAATCTCTGTGACCTCAACTGAATAAGTATACGTAGAGCATTTACAGTTGTGTGTCCAACCTTGTTCTCATTATCACACTGCATAAGGAGACTTTTCAGACATTTCTTCCCTAATTGTCCCCTGATGAAAGCTTAAAACCACAGATAAACTCTATATCTGTTTATGTACTATTACGGTCCTTTACAAGGCCACAAACCACTGTAATATCTAAGATATTTCCCTCCCCCAAGAACCAATTTTGCCCTCTTGGAGAAGGCATGATTTACTATATTACCCACTCTAAAAAATGGGTGTGCCATGACAAATAGCAAATTTGACTGAAATAATCACAGGACTAGGGATGCACACATACTAACTGATGCTAAAATGTGTCGAAAAGTCTTACGCCAATATTAAGTTTCTGCACACTACTAAACTTCTGAACAAAAAGTGAGAAAGTTGTTCTTAGTGTCTTCAAACATCTGGAAGTTGAGATTGTATTGATACAACACTCAGGTGACTGACAAAATTTTGAAAAGTTTAATTCAGATATTTGGTATCATGTAAATAATATAGCACTACCACTGCTGTTTAACAT
This sequence comes from Neomonachus schauinslandi, assembly GCF_002201575.2. Lineage (NCBI taxonomy): Eukaryota > Metazoa > Chordata > Mammalia > Carnivora > Phocidae > Neomonachus > Neomonachus schauinslandi. The sequence continues at coordinate 47,883,480 of NC_058403.1, read as the reverse complement.
AACCATGGCAGAATTTACTTTTCTACATGGTACAATGACATATACAGATCTTAAAGAAAAGCTCCATAATTGTTCTTGTGAACTAGAATTTAAGGAGCCTTAAAATTTTGCTACTCAAAGTGTGGACCTTGGGCCAGCCTATTATCACATGGGAACTTATTAAATATGCAGAATGATAAGCTCCGCCTTAGCCCTACTAACACAGAATCTGTAGTTCAACAAGATCTCCAGATAATTCTCATGCATATTAAAGTTTGAGAAGAACTGCTTTAAAAGACAGCTATCGGGCGCCTGGGTGGCTCAGTTGGTTAAGCGACTGCCTTCGGCTCAGGTCATGATCCCGGAGTCCCGGGATCGAGTCCCACATCTGGCTCCCAGCTCAGCGGGGAGCCTGCTTCTCCCTCTGACCCTATCCCCTCTCATGCTGTTTCTCTCTCTCTGTCAAATAAATAAAAATAAACAAAATCTTTAAAAAAAAAAAAAAAAGACAGCTATCAAAATTCTTCCTTAACTCATCAGAGCATTTTATTTTCTAACCAAGTAGATTAATTACTCCACTCATACTACAGAGCCTATAGGAAATGCAAACTAGAAAAAGATCATATGAAATTGTTAAAGAATCAACAGATACAAAACATGCAGATTTCTATCCTGGGGGCTACATCTGAAACAAGGTGACGCAGGTACTTAACTAGCTCTGCATTAGCAGGGATGGTTGAGAGCAGGTGAATGGGTTTGTGAGGTGCCCACAGTTCCTCTTCAGAAGCAATGGCAGTGGGCCGGTCACCAGAGCTTTGACTAGCAATGCTCTTTCAAGCCTTAGCTCTCTAGCACAGAAGGAACCGTCCTGTGAGGAGCAAGGGTAACAAAGGGTGGGATTTCCCTTTCTTTTTAATCTCAAGTGTTGTGTCCAAAACGGCGCCTCACATCCACTAGCCCAATCATTCTCATCAGTTCCACCAGATAGCTCTACTCTTGTAGGTATGAAAGATTTTCCTGTGGTCCTCGTAAAATATAAAGGCTTATGTAGCTATCAGTTAAAGCTTTATCAGTTAAATCTGAACAGGAAGTAGGGGTAGCCAGGTGTGAGCTAGAGAAAGGGAAGGACCCTAGGGAAATCAGAGCCCTGGAAAGAGGTTGACCTCTCCCCACAGCACTCTGCTAATATCCCAGTGGCCTGGTGGCAAGGGTACTAGCTACAGAGACAATCCCCTCAGATCCAAATCCATCCTCTGCCACTTACCACCTAGGGGATCTTGAACCAATTGCTCAATCCCTCTGAGCCTCAATTTCCTCACCTATGAAATTAGCCTTATTATGTCTACCTCGGAAGCTACTATGAAGGCTAAATGAGATCTTGCTGGCCAACTCCCCAAAGAAGTGTTTAATATATGTTAATTCTCTACTGCTAACTCCCCCAAAGGAGCAGTAAAATATGTTCATCTACTAACTTTGGAAGGAAAGTGTTTTACCTCACAGTCCCAAATTAAAGGAACAGGAAGTGCTTTAATCAGAAACCACATATGTTAGCTTTAATGAGCGGTTTCACCAAAACCAGAGGGGGCATGGTGTTCTCTGGGAGTCTGTTAAAGATTACATAACTCTGAAACTGCCAGTCAGCAGAGAGCTGAATTCCCCCCTCAGAGGTATTCATGTGTTCTCCTCTCATAGAAAACAGTGGAAATTCAAACTGGTTAAAAGCATACTAAACCACCAAAATATCTTAGTTCACAAGAAATCACATACAATGCCTAAGGAAAATTCACAGTAACTGAGGCAACTTCAAAAATTGATTTAAGAGATCCAAGAATCTTAGAAATTTTAGAAAACATCCCACTGCCCATTTTGACTACATCAGCCAAGGTCAAGGTAACATTTACACCCCACTTGGTTAGAATTATCTGCCTTTCTCACCCTCAGGCGTTCAGCATCAGGCCAAGTTCAGCCTCCTGATCTTCCTGTTAACCTGGGGGAGAGAAATCAAGAAGCCACCAGATCAGTCAGCTATAAGCCAAAGGGAAATGATTTTCTCAGGAACAATTCACTCCCTCATTAGCAGGCTCTTTAACTTCTGAGAGGGTTTCTTTGGTTTTCTGAGAGCAGGACTTCTTCCAGCCAAAGTAAAAGGAGAAAGGTTTGCATCCTTTCCTCAGTAAGGAAGAGTCTGCATCTGGGCAGCTAAATTATGCTGACCATGGTCACCACCTCTGGGCTGGAAAGGATGCTGCCTAACATCTAACGTTATATGTGCTGTGCACTGATTTCTTGTGCTACTCATCCCAGACTGACACTTCTGTGGCCCCAGGGCTCTTCACCTGTACCCTGCCCAACTGTGTCTTTAACGTAAGCAAAATGGAGATCATACACTGTATCCTGAAACCAAATAAAGACACTTCAGGATTCTCTTCATGTTTAGATGATCTGTTTGGTTGATCCACTCCTCTATCAGAGATTATTGAGGGTAGTGAATAAGCTTTGCAAATGTTTCTCTCCTTTTACTGTCTAAACAAACTACTATCTAAAGCAAAAAAAAAAAAAAAATGTCACCTGCCCAGATAATATATTTCTTTAGATGGCAGATTTAAAGTGGGGGAATTTATAAGCACCAAGCGCTTAAAATGTACATAATGAATGTCATCCTCTTTGGGACACACCCTCCCCTTGACAGCCAGTTTACAAATCCACTAATCCCTGTGGAATCTCTAATCCACCCTACCTAGAAATGTATTTTTATTCACACAGAATTCCTTCAAATACTTTATACAGATTGTCATAAATCTGGGGGTCCAGCCATGTCATCAAATTTCAGGGGTTCCCTCATTCATAAAATTGTCTTGTAATACTTGTCTTTAATTTTACAGGGGTAACATAAGAATTAATGAGGGCATTAAATGAGTGAGAAAGTATACCTCTAAATCCACACTCAAACCCGGGAGATTTCTGCCTTGGAGTATCATAGTTCTACATCACAGACTAAAGATAAATTGTTATATGAGATTTATGGTACTTCCATCAGGCATTCTATCCACCTCCTCCATCAGCATCTTAGTCCTTCCTGATCTTTCAAAGCAAACAGATGCGATTCATGGCTATTACCAAGCTATTACCAAACAGATGCGATTCATGGCTATTACCAAGCTATTACCAAGCTAATATCCCAGTTTATTTCCCCAAAAAACTGCCCCTCAATATTTTGCCCCCAAACAAGTATGATCACCCAAATATCAGAGAGTGATTTCAAAAGAATCTGAATATGGGGGGAGAAGCTTAGCATTTAAGATACTTTTTCATACTAAATATCAAATAATAAAAATATACCTTTGTGTTTGAAGAGCCAAGTCATAGAAATACGTAAAGGCAAATCAATTGTTTCCAGCTGTAATCAGCGATAATAAACCCAAGTACGTGAGAGCATGAGAAAGATGATCAGTTTCCTTTTGAGGTTACATGATAAGCAGCAGCAGTTAAGCAGCCTTTTTCTCTAAAACTCGGCGTCTGACCTCGTGGCAAGAAGAGGCCAGCCCCTCTCCCTGTCCCCTTTTATAGCGTTCGCTTTCTGTTCAGCTCTCTAGAGAGCATGGGGGCGGGGGAAGCTAAGGACCTATTTTCTAAAATACAGAATACAATCAAGCGGCCGCTCGAAAGGGATTGCGTGGGCACGGAGGACGGGCGGAGGAGGCGGGGAGGGGGCAACAAGGCCTAGGTTTGTGGATTTTTTTTCTGCATATTGGAAATTCCCAAGCCAAAAAGGTACCGACCCGAGTCCCGGACATTCCCCTCGAGGGCCGGCTCCAAGACCTGGACTGGAATCCCGCAGAAGAATCAGAAACAAATCTAAAAACAAAACATTTTTCTTAGGGATGCCTTTTTAAAATCTCAATAAATCCACACCGGGCGTTAGCGTTTCTCCCTCATTTGATTCACCTTCTCTTCTTCTTCTTTTTTCAGACTTTATTTATTTATTTGACAGAGAGAGAGACAGGGAGAAAGAGTACAAGCAGAAGGAGTGGGAGAGGGAGAAGTAGGCTTCCCACCGAGCAGGGAGCCCCATGCGGGGCTCTATCCCAGGACCCCGAGACCATGACCTGAGCCAAAGGCAGAAGAAGCTTAACGGCTGAGCCATCCACGCGCCCCTTGCCTTCTCTTTTATTTAGCTTTTCTTCTGCAGGTTTTCAAGAAGGGGGAGGGGAGTTGATACTTCCTACAACACAGCTTTTCAAACCATGGCAATCAAAAAGTAGTATCGCTATCATGTGCCTTCAATGACAAAGGATACTCTGAGACATAAATAAAGCAGTGGTTCTATAATAAGATCATGTTATTTTCACGCGGGCAGGGGCAGGGGATAGAGTGGGGTGAATTTAAACAGAGAATGTGAACTATTGCATAACACTGAAAGGATTTTGCCTATGACATTTGGTTTCACTGTGACTCCTTTTCCTTTTGGGACACTTACAACTGTAATCCCTGTACTGCTTCCCAACCCCCCACCCTCTGCAGTGTTAAAATCTAGCTTTATAATTAGACTGGAAATGTCTGATTCTCCAGTAGGAATGGGCATCTAGAGCTAAACACCAGAAGGTCCTTAAAACTTTAACAGAAGATCCTTCTTCCTGACTTCCTCTCATTTAATGGAGACTATTATTAAAGCAAAATATGAGGGGTGCCTGGGTGGCTCAGGTCCTGATCTTAGTGTTGTGAGAGATCCAGCCCTGTGTGGGGCTCCCAGCTCAGTGTGGAGTCCGCTTGAGAGATTCTCTCTCCCCCTCTCCTTCCCCCTCTGCCCCTCCCTCCACTCGTTCTCTCTCCTCTCTCTCTCTCTCAAATGGGGGGGGGCGGGGATGCAGGTGTTAATTTCCCTGTACTTCTCTCAGTAATTGCTTTTTCCTTTAATAGGGCTCAGAAACAGAGTCATCTCTGGCATGTAATATGGATATGTAAAGGCTTACCAAATATTCTTGTTACACCCCAATGTATCAATCTGAAACTTAATACCTGAAGCCAGGAAATGTCAGTCAATTGGTATTTAATAAAATGATGGTTGTTCAGGGAGCCACCCAGGGCTGTCTGGGTGGCTCAGTCAGTTAAGCGTCTGCCTTCAGCTCATGTCATGATCCCACGGGTTCTGGAATCAAAGTCTTGCATCAGGCTTCTTGCTTCAAGCGGGGAGTCTGCTTCTCCTTCTGCCTCTCCTTCTACTTGTTCTAATAGTAAATAAATAAAATCTTTAAAAAAAAAAAAAAAAAAGCATCACTCCAAAGCCCTGGAGAGGCAGTGGAAACTGAAATTCTCCTGAGAAGATGAAGCCTCAGCCTCCTCCAGCAATCTTTGAGAAAATGCTTAAAAAGTTCTTTTGTGAAAAAGAGAATCTCTCTTTGTAAAAGTCCAACAACGTATAGTTGAAAAGGGCTATGTACTCTCACATACCTTGGTTCAAACCCAAACTCGAGTTCCTCATCTATAAAAGGTACCTAGTATCACCTACATTACTAGATCATGATCAGAATTAAATGTTAGGGATTAAGCCCCTGAAATAATAGACAAGCAATATCGTTTCCTTAGTTCTATCTTCCTTCTTCCCTTAGTTGGTATTTCTCAAAGTGTAGAATACTACCATTGCGTCAGAATCACTGGACACTTGTAACAAAGGTTGATTCCACAATTCCCAGAAGCATGAAGCATGACCCCTAAGTCTGTATTTTTCTCAAGTATTCCAGGTGATTCTCAGACACTCTAAAGCTTAAAGACCATTAAAATTAAACTATCTTAATATTTTTATCTACTTGTTGGTCCTCTTTAGACTCAGAAAATAATTTAAAATCTTCTTTCCCCATATGTGTATTTTATAAATTTGAAGGTGGCCCTCAAGGCTAAGAAAGGAAGATCTTACACTCTCCGTTTTAAGTTAAAACTCCAAATTTTTTCACGCTTTAAGCATCTGTCTTCATCTCTAAAGCTTCCCCAATCTCTTCATGTGTCCATTTAGGGATAACTAAAACTAGATTGCAATCTATTGTGGCTCAGAAAAGAGTACTTATACTTACTAAACGGCCCCAAGTTAACCTAAACTCATTTAAAATTAATAAGGTAAAGACAGTCAAGTAAAATCGGTAATTCAATTATTTTAAGATAGCGAGTAAGAATGGCAGCTTTTTACTGCCAACCATGAGAGATTGTGTATACCTTACATTCAAATCAATAAATACCTGTTCTAGATCTCAATTATCGAACTTTAGATTCTAATTAGATTTTAATTTCTAATGTTGGTATGCGATTCAAAATAACAACCAAAAAAGAAACACGTGAAATTGATGGAAGTAACTTCTACAACTTTATAATAAACAACAGCATTCTTTACATAAAATTCAGTTCTTAAAACCCTCAAACTTCAAAACACAAAAATAAATTTCCATTTATAGATTCCCCCTTCCAGTTCCAAAAGTGATTAAAGTATTCATCATGTAAAACTTAGCTGAAATAAGTAACTATCCCCCAGTGCAAGTGTCAATTCGACACACAGATTTTGTGTACTGCTTTCATATTTTCCTTTTGCTTCTTTTCTAGATAAAAGCAGGATATTGTAAATATTCTCAGTAGAAAGTTCTGACCAAGGATACTGGCCTATTCAAGCAATTCAGAAAAGATGGATCACTGAAAGAAACTCCTGAGACACAGCAGTCCCCAGTGTGTTACAAGAGCCACTGACCAGAAGCCTTATTAGTTCATCCCACCAAAGATGAACCAACTGTGCTATTCATACAGATAAGCTCAATCTCCTTTACCAGATAAGCTACAAACACTCCACTATCAACCACTTAGGTCAGAACACTTTTCACAGTTTTTAGCATAGTAATCTCCCCTCTCAGGAGAGGCTAATTCAAACACACTCACTAGCATCTTTGGTTACAAGGGCAATACAATGCGTAGATGTTGTTAATAATGGTTCTCCCATGGCTATGTAAAGATTGGAAAAAATCCTGTAGGTAGACATAAATGCATCCTGCATTTTCTAAGCTCCTTATAAGTCTTATATAAAGTCCAGTTCCTTTTGAAATTGTGTACATGTCAATAGCAGCCATCTCTCCATGGGGCCAGCCATAAACTTCCTGTACTGCAGGTAATACGAGTCCTCCAGTCCCCTCCAGGGCAGGCTAGGTCTCCAAGGGGCACACAAAGGACAAGAACATGTCCAGTTGGTTCTTCACAATAACTTCATCTGGATGTAGCTTGTGGGGTAAATAATGAGCCAGGGTCATCTCCCAGGCATCAACAAGATACACTCCAACCCCTGAGAACATCTTCCGAAGGATGGTGTCCAGCTGAAAGTTGTACCAGTCACTGTTGAAAAGGCTCACCTCAGGCCCCAGCTCTTGGGCATTGGCTGTTCGGATGACTACCACGGTCTTAGGACTTCGATCCAGGAGCTGGACCACTGCTCGACGGATATTCCTGAGCCGCCGGATGTACACTTCCAAGGGGAAGGTGCTAAAATGAGACCATACAGCTATGGCAACCACGGTGTTCTTCCCGCCCACGATGCCATTCAGCTCATTTGCCACATAATGGAGCTCATTGCTAAAGACGGTTGTAAAACGGATGGGTGGACCATGGCAGCGATATTTGAGCAGGATGCTGTGCTTCTGGTCCACCGCAAGGAAAGGACCCACATTCTTGGGACTACCCAAGTTAAACTCCACTAAATCTGAAACAAGGAAAACTCAAATTCATAAAAATGTTCAAACCAAGTACATATATTATGATCATTCTATACTTAGCAGCTTAAAAGAACATTTTTTCAAATAAAAGTGTAATGAAAAGGTACAAGTGTAAAGGGAATACCTATTTCACTCGCCTCAATAGACCTGTATTCTAACATATTTATTAAACTATCAGTGATACCTATGTCTATATACCTCAGAAGCAAAATAACTAGCCATTAGGCCAAGAAATCTTCCTGTTTACACCAACTGCTGAATATCTAAAAATCAACTTGGCATTTACACATTATTCTTCTAATAGACAAACATTATTTCTTCTAGGAGAAGGGCTATAACTTCTGCTTTTTTAAGAATGCATAAACGTAACCAAATACTTCTTTTTGCAATACATGAAAGAAAGGAGCAACCCTGTTTATTTTGACTTTCGATTTCACCCTATGGATGCAAAATCATATTAGTGTCTTAGAGAATGTCTTTCTCCGTCACAAGAATAACAAAGACTAAGTGGTGTTTCAAAGTCTAGCTCCTCTGAGATCTTCTGACGGTCCCAGGAATCAGTGATTGTTTCTCTTTTGTTACCCCTAAAAAACTCTGTCTCTACAATTCATCACTTAACATATGCCCTATAAGGAAAGAGGGCCTGTCTCATATACTTAAATGTTCCTACAAGTGCCTTTCAGAGAACAAACCAAGTAACTTCTGGCAACCCAAGTCAATTAGCACTTCTAAGCACCTATTCAGTGCCATGAGCCAGTAATGCTCAGATGCGTAAGTCACAGTCCTGGCTCTCAAGAGGTATACTGTCAATTCTGAAGAAGTAACATCATACTATAATTGGCGTACATTCTTTTTAAGGGTTAAAGGTGTCACTTTTCTCTCCAAGCAGTCCCAGGCTCCTTTTCTAGAATTTCCTACCTAATTCATTACTACTTAGCATTTGGCCCCACTTAAACTGAATAAACTCAAGCTATCATTTTTTCTTTTGATTAAGATCAAGCACTGACACAAGGCTTTATCAGGTGAAAATCTGTCTGCAAAGGATATGGTGGAAAACAATCAAGACACCCAATGTGATCACTGCTATAAGAGGAAATAATGAGCTACGTCATTAGAACTTAAGAAACAAACAACTAAAGACTCCTGGAGGGCCCTGCCTAGTCAGCATCAAAACATATTTAGCATTATGCCATGCAAATTATATCCCTTTTTCTAGTTTTTAATGTATGCTTTATCGACTAAACTCGGCTATGTCTGTTTCAAAAAAACAAGCAAAACAAAAACTGGAATTAACTTTCTACTTTTGGGGATCATATCTACTTCTTCCTTTCCTTCTAAACATTAAATCTGAAATTAAGTTGATGTAAAAAATAAAAGAGAAAAAAAAATACCAACAACAGCTCAGAACAAACTATGGGATTGTGCTTTATGGAAAACCCTGCCCATACACAGCCCTCAAAGAGTTCCCACAGAATTACTTATCAGCTCTCTAAATTGTAAGCAGGGTCTTTAGTACTGTTACCTGGGATTCATCCCTCCTCATCCGACCTACATACCTTCCACAAAGAGGAAAAGGCCCTTGAATAAGGGATGGCCCTCCAGTGAGTAGGGCTTTATTCTGAGTCTGGATAGCACTCCAGAGCCCAGCAGTGAAATCAGAAGCTAAGAATGCTGGGACTTACCAAGACTCTCTCTGTAGGAGCCAGCTCATCTCAAAATCATACCAATGGAATGCCCAACGGATGACGCTGGGAAGGCTTTGCTGAATGGATGCATTAAAGTGGACCACAGTTTGGCTGCTTCCTTCCAGTTAAATCTATTATAAACTTGGAGTCTGACCAAACAGAATTAGGAGAGAAACAATCGGAAATGTCCCCTTCTATTTTAGAGCCCAGAATATCAAAAGTAAAGGACTGCTATAAGGTGATACCATCCAGCTGCCTCATTGCACACATGGAGAAATGAAGGCCTGATAACAATGACATGTCCAAGATCTCACAGCTAATCCGTGGTACGAAACTTCAACAAGAACACAGTGCTTTCATCAATACGTCAACCCCACCATGGATCAGAAACCATCACACAGCTCTCCAGGGTTAGGATACCTCTTCAGTCCCACAGAGAAATAACTACTTCCTTGGCCGATGCCCTTCTTCAGGCACTGGAGTGAAAAAAGCTGGTTTTGTCCATGTGGAAAAGAGTTATAAAATAAAATACAAAGTACCAACCTGGAACAAATGTAGTAAGGTATTCAAACCACTGCCTGATTGTTGAGTCACCAAATAAATATACCACTTTTCTTTGTAAGCATTCTGTGATATTGTCGGGGTCATTAAACTGGCGCATCTTAAACTTTCTGGGCCTCCACTGGTCTTTGTAATAATACCCAGAAGGAAAAGTTCCTGAGCCTTGAGATAGTTCTAGATTGTTCGTTTCTAAAAAGAAAAAGGAAAAAATAAGATATTCTGAAAGTCTCCTCCAACAAACCATACATGGAAAATGCTCTAAGAAACAAAATTATGCCCCTGTATTTGTTAGCCTGCTGGTATACAGGTAACATTTCCTGCCATCACATCTCAGAGAAATCCCAGACTTTCCCCTTGCTACAAAAGGTTCTCCTTTGCACAAAAATAGGAAGATCTGAGACGTGTGTGAGGGTCTTGGTGGACAGAAAGGGAAAAGGGGACTTTGAGCACTCCCCTCTGATTATGCATGTTTTTATCAAAGTCAAAAATAAAAGCAGGCAAATAACCATGGAAATGTGTAAATGTAAGTATTGTCCAGTATTATTCCAGAATAAATTTCTCATACAAAGGCCTATGAGGTAAGTAACACCTTAAATTCATATTTGACATATGTATAGTAAAATCAGTCCACTGTTGCTCAGCCTATTATTTTTTTTAAGATTTTATTTATTTATTTGACAGAGACACAGCGAGAGCAGGAACACAAGCAGGGGGAGTGGAAGAGGGAGAAGCAGGCTTCCCATGGAGCAGGGAGCCCGATGCGAGACTCGATCCCAGGACTCTGGGATCGTGACCTGAGCTGAAGGCAGACACTTAACGACTGAGCCACCCAGGCGCCCCTGCTCAGCCTATTAAAAGGGAAGTTTTAACCTATGGGTCCTATAATCAAATATGAATTCAGAAAACCACCACTTAATACAGAGAACAAACCAAATACACACACTCTAAAGAATTATTCCCCACAACACAGAAGGCTCAGAAGGTCTTTCTGCACAATGAACAGTATTTAAAATGCAGTAGGGGTGCCTCGGTGCAGCGTCTGCCTTCCGCTCAGGTCATGATCCCAGGGTCCTGGGATCGAGCTGCACATCGGGCTCCCTGCTCGGCGGGAAGCCTGCTTCTCCCTCTGCCTGCCACTCCCCCTACTTGTGCTCTCTCTCTCTGACAAATAAATAAAATTTATTTTATTTAAAATAAGGACACAAGCACCAGAGCACGTTTCAGAGGGAGAGTCAACACCCTTCTGCCCTAACACCTCCCTTGGAAACAACACATTTTACATACTTCAAAACAAGACAGGGATGGCGAATATTTCTTGTGAGTTTACTCTGCAATTAAACATATTATCTCATATGATGCTAATGGTAACCCTTTAAGGTAGGTCCTGTTGTTACCCCTACCTTTCAGAACAGTTAAGCAACTTGACCTAGACCCAGAGCTAGTCAGTGGCAAAGCCAGGACCTGATCCAGGCAGGTGAGTCCCAATGCCCACGCTCTAACCACTGTGCTACCTCATCTCTCAAAAGCAGATCATTGTAGATGGCAGCTGTTTTCTTTTTGGCTTTTTTCCTGAAGGAGTATACTTATTCATTTTGAATCTACAATCTTTAAAAATCACCAACTATCTTATATCACTTCCTTACACACCCCAAGGCTCAAACCTGGATCATAATCCAGTAATTCTATAGTCTAACCTGTTAAACCACAATTCGGAATCCAAATGTTTATACGACTCAGCGATTTAAATTTGAGCCCCGTATTTGTGACTATTTCCAGTTTATCATCTTGATATTATTCTTATTACTCAAAATTATTTTAGTTTTATTCTCTTCAAAGAAGATGCCCTATTTGACAGATAGTGCATATTTCATCTTTTAACTTAGGCATCTGCTAATTCTTTGAAGGTTCAGGGCCTAAGCAGAAAGGTAAACAGCATTTTTTAAAACTTCACTTGGAAGAAAGAAAGGGGCGCCTGGGTGGCTCAGTCGGTTGAGCGACTGCCTTAGGCTCAGGTCATGATCCCAGGGTCCTGGGATCGAGTCCCACATCGGGCTCCCTGCTCGGCGGGAAGCCTGCTTCTCCCTCTCCCACTCCCCCTGCTCGTGTTCCCTCTCTCGCTGTGTCTCTCTCTGTCAAATAAATAAATAAACTCTTTAAAAAAAAAAAAGTGATTTTGAAGTTACAATTTTTACCATGGTTAATTCAGGAGACTCGGCTCTTCTGTGTCAAATACATGTTATAAAGAAAAGTATATATCACACAGGAAAAAATTACCATTTCCATTCAAATGTTAATTATATTTACTACCAGAGTTAAGTCAAACAAAGCAAATCAATTACTGAACCTGACATTAATTCTTTACACATGCAGCACTAGATAACAGGGCATAATTTTATTTTTTTTTTTAAAGATTTTATTTATTTATTTGTGTGAGAGAGAATGAGAGAGAGCACATGAGAGGGGGGAGGGTCAGAGGGAGAAGCAGACTCCCTGCCGAGCAGGGAGCCCGATGCGGGACTCGATCCAGGGACTCCGGGATCATGACCTGAGCCGAAGGCAGTCGCTCAACCAACTGAGCCACCCAGGCGCCCAACAGGGCATAATTTTAAAGTGAAATGCACGTACCTACATTGCCCTCTTATGGTCAGCTGAGACAAACATGTTTCCTTTCTTTTTTTTTTTTTTTTAAGATTTTATATATTCATTTGAGAGAGCGCGCGAGCAAGGAGCCCGATGCGGGGCTCCATCCCAGGACCCTGGGATCATGACCTGAGCCGAAGGGAGACACTTAACCATCTGAGCCACCCAGGCATCCCCAACACATTTCCTATTTTAATAAGACTTTAAGGAGTCTGAAGTTGTTTCAAAGTCAGCATTTCTTTAACCTCGGAATTTTCACATAAGATATGAAAGTCTCTAAAACTGAATAAATAACCCTAATATACTATGCATGTGGAATAAAAGTAATTTTAAAACAAAAATGAGTTATTACTTAATTTTACAGTTATCTTAAATGCTGATGGTGAAGGAAGAAGTTTTCCTGGAGGTGGTTATAAAGGCAGGTAAGAAGATCTTTATGCAAAATCAGAAGGGATAGTTTCGATAACTTGCAAGTAAGGTCCCTGCTTCTCTAAAATGTGTTAGCTTCTCTTTAAAACCCATAGTTTATGTTTTCTTCCAAAGGGTGTCATCCCATGTCATTCATTAGCCAAAATGAGGGCTATTTGGGCCACAAATGGAACAAAATACGGGAGAAAAATGCAGAGAAAAAAATTTCCCTATACTATCCAGAAAGAGCTGGATCAGAGATACACTGTGAATTAAGGGTGGGACGTGTGTGTGAGTGCATGTTAGTGCACATGTCCCTTAATTTTATGGCATGGAATTATCATAGAACAGAAAAGTAAAAGGCAGGCCAAAGGGGAGTATATAGTTGATGAGAGGAAAAACAAGACAAGACGGAGAAGAAAAAGAATCAAACAATTTCTTGCATTGGGGAACACACAGGAACACCTGGGTACCATCTCAGGGAGATAAGAAATGAGGACAGCATGTGTGGAGCTGTTTAGGGATACCCTGTCAAGGGCTGGGACTATGAGAAGGTCCTGGCTACACAGTCATATCCATGGCTTGAGTTTGAGTCTCTTGAGTGCCCCCTAGAAAATCTTGGGAATTTAATTTTTTTTTCTTTATACTTTAGTCCCCTAAAAGCTAAGCACTTTACAGAGGTAAGCTAAAAATAGGTATAGGTAGAAATACCTATAGATTCAAAGAATGTTGAAAAGGACCTCAGATAATGGCTAGTCTAAATATCTTTTAAAGGTGAAGAAAGTATGTCACAGAGTGACTTGCCAAAGTTTCCCAGGGTTCTAGGGACAGCTAGTGGTAAAGGCAGTCTGTCTACAAAGACACAACCTTACACTACTGATGCAGTTGTGGGAGTGGGCTTCCTACCCCCAAATGGTATCAGTTAGTTGGATTTTATATGTAGGATATGAGCCCTTTGATTTTCTAAGTTAACCAAATAAAATGTATTCTGTATGAAGTATTTTTTCCAACAACTGGAAAGTGCTTGTCTTTAAAATAGCTTTGTCCAGAGCACCTGGGTGGCTCAATTGGTTAAGCGTCTGCCTTCGGCTCAGGTCATGATCCCAGGGTCCTGGGATCGAGCCCCGCATCGGGCTCCCTGCTCAGTGGGGAGCCTGCTTCTCCCTCTCCCTGCTGCTCCCCCTGCTTGTACTCTCTCTCTATCAAATAAATAAATAAAATCTTAAAAAAAAAATAGCTTTGTCCAATTTGTTGCACTACCACATCAACATCAGAGTGACGTCTCATCCATAACGGCACCACTCTGATTTTCACCAAGCAACATCCAACACTATTTCATCATTCACTCCATCATTTGGATGGATTTAGATTTTAGAGAGTTGATGGATTCCACTACTGCAGACAAACCCGAACAGCAAGACGTCCTCCACCACACCTCCCAAGCACAGTAAGAGATAGCAGAAAAGGGGCTGGACCTGAGTCAGAGGCTCTGATTTATATCTGGCTCCACCTCTCCAATAGGAGACACCAGAAATCACTTAAACTCTCATCTTATTCATCCCCTGTATTCTCAGAGTCTGGTCTAGCATCAGACACAGAGCAGATGTCAAAATGATGACTGAATGAGTCTCTGGAACTTGGTTTCATTATCTACAAAACGGATAAATTATGAGTTATTTTGAAGAGCTATTGTGAAAGTCCAATACTATAGTAGTATTAGTAGTATTAATCATTTTTAATATAAAGGGCAACACTGGAATGCTGCAAATATTCTCTATGTTCTAAACATTCTATATGTTCATGTGGGTGGTAGTTACACTTTATTCATTTTCTAGTGCTGTGTGACAAACCACCACAAACTTAAGTGGCTTAAAAACAAGGGACATTTATTATCACAGAGCTCTGTCAAGAGTCCAGGACATGGCATAGCGGGATTCTCAGAGTCTCAAAGGTTGAAATCAGGTTGTCAGCAGGGTTGTGTTCCTTTCCAAAGACGAGAGAAGTCTGCTTCCAGGCTCATTCAAATTGTTGGCCAGATTCAGTTCCTTGTGGTTATAAGACCGAGTTTCTTGTTTCCTTGGTGGTTGTCAGACAGGGAATGCCCTTCAGTTCCTAGAACCTGCCTACATTTCTTGCCACATGGCCTCCTTCATCTTTAAAGCCAGCAACAAAGAATCTCCCTCACATGAAAGCCTTCTCACACTTTGAATCTCTTCAAAAAGAACCTGGTTCCTGTTGAGGGTTTATCCAGTTAGGTCAGATTTACCCAAGATAGTATATTTTTTAGGAGTCAACTTTGTTACATAATCAAATCATGGGAGTGATATCCCATCATATTTGCAGGTCCTTCCCACACTCAAGAGAAAAAGAATTATATATGGGCATGGGTCACTGGGAGTCATCTTAGAATTGACCTACTGCTGGGGCGCCTGGGTGGCTCAGTCGGTTAAGCAACTGCCTTCAGCTCAGGTCATGATCCTGGAGTCCCGGGATCAAGTCCCGCATCAGACTCCCTGCTCAGCAGGGAGTCTGCTTCTCCTTCTGACCCTCCCCCCTCTCATGCTCTCTATCTCATTCTCTCTCTCTCAAATAAAATCTTAAAAAAAAAAAAAAAAAAAAGAATTGACCTACTGCAGCTACAAAGACAGATATAAATGTAAATTTCCACTGTACTATATATTTACAATCCATGCACTCATTGGTATGTAAGATACACCTCAAAAGATAAAGAAAATAGCAAGGGGCTACAAAGATGTTAATGTTTATTCTATTGCTATTAGATCTAGTTTTATCGCAAACTCTCAGGAAGCTCTCCCAAAAACATGAGCTCTAGTTTAGTTGTTGGTGAGGTTAGAAGCCATCAAGGCTTCTATTCGGCTGTGGTGGTCTCGGGACCACAGTACAGGAACTAATGAAAAGTCAACAGCAATTCTGAACTGGGAAAGCCTGTCAGAAACCAGTCTTGTCCCTGTGATTCCTTGTTTTTGACTGGAATTATACCCATGCTTGGGGGGGAAGCCATTGGCTTCCAAAAATGCATTGAGACAGGTAATCTCAATTCAGCAGACTAAATATGCATCTTAGAATAATTTTTTTTTTTTGGTTTTTTGTTTTTTTAAGATTGTATTTATTTGCGAGAGAGAGAATGAGAGACAGAGAGCATGAGGGAGAGGAGGGTCAGAGGGAGAAGCAGACTCCCTGCTGAGCAGGGAGCCCGATGTGGGACTCGAGCCCGGGACTCCAGGATCATGACCTGAGCCGAAGGCAGTCGCTTAACCGACTGAGCCACCCAGGCGCCCGCATCTTAGAATAATTTTAACTTGCAGGAAAATCAGTTAACTAATACATACAAAAAACTGATAAAGAAAAATAAAACCTTCAAAAAACAGGATTCATAACTAAAATAATAAAAGTGGAAAGACTATAAACCCTTCCAAGGCCAGGGCAAAGAAAATACAAGATGGGCCTGAAATATCTTGTGGTGCTAGAAAGTAAGGAAGTGCTTACAGAAAAAAAAAAAAAAAAAAAGGATGACAGCATGTCAAAGGGGCACAGGAGCCAAACCGAAAAAATTCCCAATTCCCAAAACTGGAGCACTTACAGCAACAAAATAAATAACAACTGAATTGGGTAATAATCCAAAGAATGAAATAAACAATCATGAGTCATAAGCCTATAATGACATAATTAAATAAATAGGAAAAAGGGGACAACTCTTCCTTACAGAAAAATTCTAATTAATAAATGTCTTAGGAATGAGAGATTAAAAAATCAGAATTACATGCCACAGAAATAATTGCTGCTGGCAAGATCTACTAATGAATGCAAAAATGAGTGGGTGAAAGTGTAAGCAGAAACAGGATGTTTACATCCTGTTTTAATATAGAGACATCTGGAGAGTAGTTTCCTGTGGCTACTATAACAAGTTACCACATATTTGGTGGCTTAAAACAACACAGATCTATTCTCTTACAGTTTTGGAGGCTAGAAGTCCAAATTCAGTATCACTGGGCGAAAACCAAGGTATCAGGAAGGCCATACTCTCTCAGGAGGAGATAGGAAACAATGTGTCTCCTCGCCTCTTCTAGAGCTGTGTCCTCTGGCTCATGGCCCCTTTCTCCACGTGTTAAGCCAGCAGCACGGCATCTTCAAGTCTCTCTCTGCTTCCGTTGTCATACTGCCTTCTGCTTCTGTATGAAATCTCCCCCTGCCTCCCTCTTAAAAAGGACACTTGTGGTTGCATTTCGGGCCCACTCAGATTACCCAGATAATCTCTCCCCGTCTCTAGACCCTTAACTTAATCACATATACAAAGTTTCCTTTGCCATCTATATACAACATTCACAAATTTGAGGGATTAAGATTTGGATATCTTTGGGGGCCATTATTCAGCCTACCACAGTCTCAAAGTTATCTGTCCAGAATACAGAATAAATATAAAGAGAAGAGAACCCTGACAGACACCACTTGAACCAAGCGATCAAAGTTAACATCATTAACAATACATATCAGCATCATGTTCCCCTTTGCTATTCTTCCAAAAATGCATGATCTCATTCCAATCATCAGAAAACATTAAACAAATCCAAAGTTAGAAGCATTCTAAAAAATATCTGACCAACGCTCTTCAAAGTTTAAAAGTCATGGAAGATAATGTCATAGAGGGAAGACTAAGAAAACACGGTGACTAAATGCAACGTGGGATCCTGCACTGGATTCAAGAACAGAAAAAGAACATGAGTGGAAAAACTGATGAAATCCAAATAAACTCTACAGTGTAGTTAATAATATTATACTGATGTTAAAATCTTAGTTTTGAAAGTATTATGTGGTTATATAAGATGTCAGCATAAGGGGAAGCTGGGTGTAGGCTATACAGGAACTTTGTACTATTTCTGTAACTCATATGTAAGTCTAAAATTATCTGAAAACAAAGTGTTAAAAAAGAGGAAGGAAGGAATGAAGGGAAGAAGATAGGGAGGGAGGAAGAGAAGAATGTGAGCCCATGGTTTAGGGTCTTTGAGTGCACCCTGCTGGTCACTAGTGTGAACTGCAGTGAAGTTCTCCTAAACTGGGTCTCTGATATTCTTAAAGCAATTGCCCTTCTCTTTTCTTTCCAATTAAGTACCTGTTTGAGACGGTCTTCTCAAAGCCAGGCTATTCTGCTCCTACTGATTCATGGTTCATTTCTTCCTCTAAAAATCTATCAAGGGGATGGGACACCTAGGTGGCTCAATCAGTTAAGCGTCTGCCTTCGGCTCAGGTCATGATCCCAGGGTCCCAGGATCAGGCTCCCTGCTCAGCGGGGAGCCTGCTTCTCCCTCTATCTGCCACTCCCCCTGCTTGTGCTCTCTACCTCTCTCTGACAAATAAATAAATAAAATATTTTTTAAAAAAGAAGATTTCCTTTCTAAAAACAAAAAAATCCTTCAAGCGGAGCCTGGGTGGCTCAATGAGTTAAGCGACTGACTTCGGTTCAGGTCATGATCTCAGGGTCCTGGGATCCAGCCCAGAAAAGGGGCTCCCTGCTCAGCGAGAAGTTTGCCTGTCTCTCTCCCTCTGCCCCTCCCCACACTCATTCTCTCTCTCAAATAAATAAACTCTTTAAAATAAATGAATAAAAAATAAAAATCCATCAAAAGTCTCACTGGTTACTAAATCTGTCTTCTCTCTAAACAGAACAGTACATCACAAACCCACAACCACTTCTTGGTTAACCCAAGGCCTGTCAGGTGCAGGTAAACTATCCAAAGCTCCACCCACTGACGATCCCACTAGATACCCAGGGACAAGGCAGGCAAGCCAGAAGGCTGGGACTGTGGCAGAGAAGGGCAGTAGGACAGGGTCAGACACGAAAGAGTGTGAGGAGTGCAGAACTGTGGGGGATAATATGGAGGGGGGGGCCCAGGCAAATAAAAGTATTTCCATTAATGATGTTTCATATATGAATCCTTTAAAATGAGTAACTCACTGGCTTTAAGTAAATCAAATACAGCCTTTCGTTAGGAAAAGATTGGGATTTCTTGTGACACATGATGGCAGGGACCAGAGATCCAGGCTCGCAGTGTCCTGGCTGCCGCTGGGCCACAGACAAATTTTATGTAGCCCACAAAATATTTTAAAGGTTTTCAATTGGATGCCAATGTTTTGAAATCTGGAGATACTACATTTAAAGATTAAAGATTAAGACTTCTGATTTTTTTTCATGGAAAAAAAACCCTATAGATCTGGCCACGCTGTGTCTACATTTCTGCACAGCAGCAAAGCAGAAGGAACCGCAGAGAGGCTGTCCTTGCTCTCCAGTTCTCTCCCCATCAATCACACAAGGCATGGCCTGTGACTAACACCCACCCTGACTACATTCATAGGTATAATATACCTAGGCCTGATGGCATCTGTGTTTGCAGTATCTGTGTGGGAGACTATACATCCATGCTTTCAACAGCTAAAAGGACCTTGCCTGCCATCTGCATAAGCTTCCTTAATAATATTCATCCTTTCTTCCTAAAAGTCACCATAGCTATTTACATCTATTCTGCAAAAACAGAACGTATATATTTACTCTTCAGAATTTTGTTGTCTTACTTTTAACGATATCCTATACCAATGGATCAAAATCGCCTAGAAGGTTTGTTGAAACACAGATTGCTGGGCCCGACACCCCAGAGTGTCTGATTCAGTAGCCTGAGATAAGACTTGAGAATCTGCAATTCCAGCAAGTCCCCACTAAGGCCGATGCTGCTAATGCAGAGATCACACTTTGAGAAAACTGCCATTCACTAACCCAATGCTTCGGATTTCAAAAATTTCTATGACAACTTTACACACATTTCTTGAGGATCTCTAGAGCACCGATATCTGACAGAACTGCAATAATGGATACATTTTATATAAAATACTGTCCAACATGGCAGCGACTAGCTACACGTGGCACCTGAGGGTATGTGACTTAAGAACTACATTTTACACTTTATTTAATTTTAATTAACTTAAATAGCCACATGTGGCTAGGAGCTACCATATTGGACGGTACAGCACTGAAGGCTCCTAAGGAGCCAACCAGAGAGGAGACAGGAGAAGGAAGACGACTTTTACATGAGTCTAAATAGCAAAGCCCAAGATTATGCACATAAGGTCTGATTTATTTTAATCAAAAAGGCTTTTAGTATTTTCAGTTGTGCCCAGAAGTATGTTCATGACATATTAATGTCCATGGCACATTAAAAGGAGGAAAAAAGTTTTTATAACATTAATGAAACCACAGAGCCTCACCCATTTAGAGAGAAAAACAACAAACCATCAAGCTCATTCCTTTTTACCTTTTATTCTCCTGGGAATCACAGTCACCCAATCAGGTCCACTGGAGTTGATTGGCATTTTGATATTAACACCACTTTAGAAGGAATAAAGAGAGTACAAGCTTAGATTCAAGAACATTTATTTTCTAATATGTATCTTCATTTGCAAATAAAAAAACAGGTATGATGTCACAGAATCCTAAGATGAAATATCCTTATGTTAATCAACACAATTAATTAATAAACTAGGTCTCTTATAATAAGGTTATATAGATATATAAAGCAAATAAAAATTAAATAGGTTTTTAATTTTTCACTGCTTAGAACTGAGAGTATAAGCTCCAAAATGACAAATTCTGGGCTGAATTACTTAATCCCCTTGGACTCAGAAAATGGCTCACACTGATGAGAATGTCACTATCTAATTTTCAAGCTACAAATCCATGTAGAATTAAGTCACATGTCAGATTCCTCAGGCCTTGCCCAGAACAGAGAGGAGTCCCTACTGAAGATACTTGTCCCCAGATATGTGCTCTTGTAGTACTTTATTCATCATTACTATGGCTCTAAAGTGCCTCCTTCTCAAACATACACTCCTCAAAGACACAAATTGTGTCTCCCTCACCTTTTGTCTGCAGCACTTAGCACAGACCCTGGACTAGAGTCCATGCTTGGAAAATATTTGATGGAGAGCTGTGTGAAAAAGTGGGGGAGAGTGGAGTCCAAGGGGAAAGTACTGAAAACTTGCTATAACTATTCCAGAAACTGGGTTATAATAATTACCTCCCACGCTTAGACCAAAACCAAACAAAATAAAATGCTAACTTTCCAGATTCTTTTTTTTTTTTTTTAAGATTCTATTTATTTATTTGATAGAGAGAGCGAGAGAGCACAAGCAGGAGGAACAGTAGAGGGAGAGGGAGAAGCAGGTTCCCCGCCAAGCAGGGAGCCCGATGAGGGGCTCAATCCCAGGACCCTGGGATCATGACCTGAGCCGAAAGCAGACGCTTAACCATCTGAGCCACCCAGGTGCCCCCAGATTCTTTTTAATCTTACTTATTTGACAGAGAGAGAGAGAGAGCACAAGCAGGGGGAGCTGCAGGCAGAGGGAGATGGAGAAGCAGACTCCCCACTGAGCAGGGAGCCCGATGCAGGGCTCGATCCCAGGACCCTGAGATCATGACCTAAACCAAAGGGCAGACGCCTAACCAACTGAGCCACCCAGGCTCCCTGGAATTAAAATAAAAGAAAATAATTCTTGGGGCACCTGGGTAGACCAGTCTGGACCAGTTTTAGCTCAGGTCATGATCTCAGGGTCATGAGACTGAGCCCCAAGTCAAGCTCCCTGCTCAGCGCGGAGCCTGCTTAAGATTCTCTCTCCCTCTCCCTCTGCCCCTCCTACCCAACATGGTCACTCTCTCTCTTCCCCTCTCGCTTAAATAAATCAATCTTAAAAAAAAAAAAATAGTAATAATTCTTAAGCTTCTACCATGTGCCTGGCACTGTCCTAGATGTCAGGGATCTCACAGTATACAAACACACAGCATCTCCTTCATGGAACTGCTAGTCTAATGGGGGAGAGAAATAAAAAAAGAAAGTAGGAAGGCAGTACAGTTGATCCTTGAACAACATGGGTTTGAACTATGCAGGTCCATTTGTGCATGGATTTTTTTCAATACAGTACAGTACTGTAAATGTATTTTCTGTTCCTTATGATTTTCTTTTCTCTAGCTTACTTTACTATAAGAATACAGTACATAACATATGTAGCATACAAAATATGTGTTAATTAACTGTAAGGGTTCCGGTCAACAGCACAATATTAATAGTTCAGTTTTCGGGGAGTCAGAAGTTAGAGCAGATTTCGGACAGACTCTGCAAGTGGTTGGCGCCGTCCATGCCCATGGTTTTCAAGGCTCAACTGTATCAGACACTACATTAGAAAATAGCTTAAATAAGTGGCATTTAAGAGAGAACACGACTTCTAAAACAGCATAAATAAACCACTTTCATGAGAGAGCCTTGAGGTAAAGAAAAGAAGAAAATTTCCCCTTTGTAATTTTCCTGTAAAAATGTTTAACCTCAATTTGGTCATGGAAAAACAATAAAGCAGCAAATCCAAACCAAGGGACATCCTACAAAATGGTGACATCAGAATTCTTTTTTTAAAACACTTTTTTTAAAATACTTTATTTATTTGCTTATTTATTTGAGAGAAAGAGAGAGAGAGAGAGAAAGCATGAGCAGCGGAGAGGCAGAGGGGGAGGGAGAGGGACAAACAGACTCTGCTGAGCGTGGAGCCTGACACAAATTCTTAATATTGTAAAAAACAAGCTAGAAACCTCTTCCAAATTAAAAGAGATTAAAGAGGTAACTAAACACACTGTATGTGTCATAGGTTAGATTAGTTAAAATAAACTAAAATAAATAAGTAAATCTTTTAAAAAAATAAACAGGGGTGCCTCGGTGGCACAGTTGGTTGAGCGTTTCTAACTCTTGGTTTTTGCTCAGGGTGGTGGGATTGAGCCCTGTGTGAGTGTGGAGTCTGCTTAAGATTCTCTCTCCCTCTCTGTCTGCTTCGTGCTCTCACTCTCTCTCTCTCAAATTAATATATCTTTATAAAATAAAAAAGACAGCCATAAGGGACATTACTCGGACAACTGGAGAAACTTGAGTATGGACTGTGTATTAAATAACAGTATTGCATCAGTGATAAATGCCCCCAGTGTGGTAAATATGCTCTGGTTACATACTGGAGAAAGTCCATGTGCTAGGAGATGCATACTCATGGGGTGCAACACCATGATGTCTGCAACTTAATCTCCAATGGTCAGGGGGGAGGAATTATACATAGACATACACATATATAAACACACATACAGAGAGAAAGCAAATGTAGCAAAACAGTAACAATGGTAAATCTAAAAGACTTATTCATTTCATTTTTGTTCATTTTTATTTCATTTTTATTATTCTTGCAGTGTTTCTAATGATTTGAAAGGTTTTTTTAAACACATAGTTAGAAAGAAAAAAGATATTAAATTATGCTAAAAATACATGGGAAGCTTTTCAGGTGAGAAGCTCACTCTTTCAAAAGGCCTTCTTTTGGGGCGCCTGGGTGGCTCAGTCGTTAAGCATCTGCCTTTGGCTCAAGTCACGATCCCAGAGTCCTGGGATCGAGTCCCACATCAGGCTCCCTGCTCCGCGGGAGGCCTGCTTCTCCCTCTCCCACTCCCCCTGCTTGTGTTCCCTCTCTCGCTGTGTCTCTCTCTGTCAAACAAATAAATAAAATCTTTAAAAAAAAAAAAAAGGCCTTCCTTTATATTAATAGGATCTTTTAAGCAAAGTACTGTTGTTCTTTCTAAAACCAACATTTTTTTTTTCGTTAGGAGTAAAGAACTAAAGATTAGATCACTTTAACTGTCCAACTGTAATTTAGGGAACAAAAGACCAAGGCTGTTTCTTAATCCTTCCTGAATTAAGCAATGTTATGAGCCACCAAGGGAAAAAGGTAAAAATGGGTATCAGCTTAACATATGCAGGCCATGAACTTAAAATGGTACACTCAAGGACACCTCAAAAGATCACTTCCAATCTTTGCTTTTTCTTTTCAGTTAGCTGGTGCAAAATGTCAGAATTTTAACAGAGAAAATAATGCAAAAAATAAAATCAGTATCAGGACTATCAAATGTTTGGTTTCCAAAAATGCCACCTCAAACACTATTTTCCCAGCAAACTTCCAGTAAGTGGAGTTTCTTAATGATTCTACTACTACAAAGTGATTCTACTGCAAAATGCCATCAGCCAGCCTTATCCAGGATATGCAAGTAAGGACAGGGACATACATTGTTTCATCCTTCACGATTCATAGGTGTTTTCTGGTTTTAATGGTAGGATTTGGTGTCAGGAATATTCTTACATTTTACAAATTCTCTAGCCCTTTTCCCACTTTTTTCCCACATGGAATTTCAATAAGTTACAAGCTATGCTTCCTCTTTTTTTGCTAAGCCACTAAGCGGACTGACAACACAACTCTAAAAGGGGAGTAACTGAGCAGTCTTCACACATTGGCAAAAAGTACACAGAACTGAAATAATCTGCTCACCGTCACTGATAAATAGCTTGTCTGAGATCGAACCCAGGATAAAACTAAAGCTAAAGTCCTTGTGTACTGAGTTTTTTGTGTATACTGAAGAACAGTACAGTAAATACTTTGAGTAGTGCTCCCTCTGCCGGCCTTCTAGCAGCCTGGCATGAGTCCACCAAATGTGTATTTAAAACTGGTAGGACCAAAAGCTGACTCCAGGAGAAGTGAAAAATCAAAGGGCTTTATTGTAGAAGCTTCTGTAGACTACATACCTGATGGTAGGTACTTTTTCCCCATTGAGGAATGAGTGGACATAAAACATAAAATTTTGGGGGGTTGCCTAGATGTACTCAAAACTACCTCTCTACCAGCGAGTATTTTTTAAGTTATTTATTTCATTAAAAAATAAAAGACACTTTTACATTCTTCCAAATAATTGGACTTCTTGACCATATGGCTTTCTAACTTTTTTTCCTTAGGCATGCTATTTTACTTCAGAACTACATGGGATGTTGACAAAACATTTTAATTCGAACTGATCCCATACATTCTATTCTGCACGCTATTCCATATCTTGATCATTATGCTGAAAGAGTTTTACACTTATGTTCAAAAACAGAAATTTGTGCACAGCAAAGCAAAAATTTCAACAACTATTAATTTAAAAAATATAGTTTGCTGTGGTATTCCTGGCCTCCCGTGTTCATCATTAAATCAACACAGCAATGTTGTCATAGCCATAGTCTTTTTTCTATCAATACATGTTTATATGATTTTAATAACTGATAATATGCCACTTAAATTTTTTTTTATTTTATTAGACATGAAGCTAAACCACTGGCCTGACTACAAGACCTCTAGTTCTTAGATGATTTTTTGATCTGTTCTGTGAATAAGTGATCTTTTTTTACATAGCTATAGATATGCTCTGTAGTTCTAAAGTAAAACATAAGGGCAAAAGGTCTTTAATTTGAACTGGAATAAGCTCTTAGCTTCACTTTTTAAAAACTATTCACAAGGAGGCACCTGGCTGGCTTAGTCAGTGGAGCATGCAACTTGATCTCTGGGTTATGGGTTCGAGCCCCACATTCGGTATAGAGATTACTTAAAAATAAAAAGAACCTAAAAAATGAAAAATAAATAAATAAAAACTATTCACAGAATATAAATATTTATTTTCTTATTCATTACCTCTCCCAAATTGGGCCAACTTCAGAGAGATATATGAAGCAAATAACCAAAACAAGGAAGTCTCCTAAATGGGACGGTGTCTCCTAATTGGGACAAAAAACAGTAGAAAAGGACCCTTAAAATACCCCCTTGAACAAGATGCACGTACCTCTGGAAGAAAGCGTTCTCTGCAGCCGTTAGAAGGCCCTTCAGGTATCCACCTTTGAAATGGTTAATTCTACTACTGCAAGGGAGCTTCTTTGGTTTGAAGCAGAACCAGGGTTCTCCAGTGTAGAGATCTGTAAAGTTACACAGGGGCAGACTGCCAGGAAGACACACATTGCACTCCGTGGTTTCAGAAATTCTTCCTGAACGGAACAGACTCTTGAAATAGACCCTGTGTGGTTTCTCTTCTTGTAGGTGCTGAAGAACTCTGATCCCTTCAGTGGGGTGGACGAGAGATATGGACACTTTAACTTTGCCTGGCCAGAGCAAAGTAAAAAAGACCTTGTAAAACCCATTCTGGTAGTCTACCACTCTGCCCACAGCCCCTGCCTGCAGCTTTGGGGAGTGGATTCTGGCCTGCAGGTAGTCTCCACCATATTTCTTGGGCTTTCTTTGAAAATCCTGTACATGAACCAGCACTTCTAGCTGGCTTCCCACCTTGAAGAAGGCTGCAGAGTTCAAGATAACAAAGTAGCTGGAAGAAGGGTCAGTGCTCTTCAGAAAGGGGACTGGACCCACATCAGGCACCTGCCACTGTAAGGCAGCCAGCAAGGAGTCCTCCTCCATGCGCTCCCGGCTGGACAGAGTCTGATGCTCATAGCCACAGTAAGGATTCCGGCTAATTCCTGTCACCTGGGAGGAAACAAACTGTCCACTACTATCGATGAATGTGGCTGAAACAGTCTCATGGTCCAAGTACTGAAGAGAAAAACACAAAAACAGAAACCACAGACAGCTACAATAAAATTCCTTATAACAACCAAATATACCTCTGTTTCAGTTTAACTTTAAAAAAACTACTTGGGATGACATTGGTTCAAAAATCAGAGTTCACTATTTTTACAGGGTGATATATCTTTTTGTAACACAGTGAAATCGAGATGAGGAATAAAGTCATAGAAAGATCCTCCACACTTCTATGAATTTTACCTCCAGGAGCTCAATCAGGTTCCCACAGTAAATATCAGTAGAAAAAACTCTCATGCTTCCAGCAAAATAAGAGGAAAAGGAACCATTTGGAAAGACAACAGAGCATTCTGTTCTTAACAAGGTCTGCCCTCAATAGAAACTATTTTACTAGAGCCTAATCTATTGGGGTTTTATCAGCACTTCACCAAACTGGGGTAGGAGACATACCCAGCTAAAACCCATTCTAACCAATTATTCAACTTAAGGAGTGTAGTGCGAGGACTGAGAAGCACTTTTGAAGTTCACAGCCCGGTAGCAAGGGCTCACTAAAGGACTAAGACTTACCCATATGACTATAAAATGCTTCACCTCCCCCATACCTCACAACTAAAAGTTTATTCATCAGAGTTCCTTTTACCCAGTATATCACATTCAGCTTTCAACAAAAAACTGTAAGACATACTAAAAGGCAAAAAACATAGCTTGAAAACACAAATCAAACATCAGAACCAGACTCAGATATGGCAGGGTTGTTGGAATAATCAGACCAGTAATTTAAAACAACTATGATTAATATGCTAAGGCCTCTAAGGGAAAAAGCAGACAATGTGAAAGAACAGATGGGCACTGTAAGGAGAAAGATGGAAATTCCAAGAAAGAATGAAAAAGAAATGCCAAGAATAGAGAACCCAGAAATGGACCCTCAACTCTATGGTCAACTAATTTCAACAAAGCAGGAAAGAATGTCCAATGGAAAAAAGACGGTCTTGGGATGCCTGGGTGGCTCAGTCAGATAAGCGTCTGCTTTCAGCTCAGGTCAGGGTCCCAGGGTCCTGGAATCAAACCCCGCATCAGGCTCCCTGCTCCCCAGTGGGAAGTCTCCTTCTTCTTCTCCCTCTGCTGTTCCCCCTGCTTATGCATTCTCTCTCTCTCTCCCTCTGTCAAATAAATAAATAAAATCTTTAAAAAATAAAAAAATAAAATAAAAAAGACGGTATCTTCAACAGATAGTATTGGGAAAACTGGACAGCCACATGAAGAATGAAACTGGACCATTTTCTTACTCCATACACTAAAATAACCTCGAAATGGATGAAAAACCTAAATGTGAGACAGGAATCCATCAAAATCCTAGAGGAGAACACAAGCAGCAACCTCTTTGACCTCAACTGCAGCAACTTCTTGCTAGACACATCTTCAAAGGCAAGGGAAACAAAAGCAAAAATGAACTATCAGGACTTCATCAAGATAAAAAGGTTTTGCACAGCAAAGGAAACAGTCGACAAAACCATAAGACAGCCTACTGAGTGGGAGAAGATATTTGTAAACGTCATCAGATAAAGGGCTAGTATCCAGACTCTATAAAGAACTTATCAAACTCGGGGCACCTGGGTGGCTCAGTCGTTGGGCGTCTGCCTTTGGTTCAGGTCGTGGTCCCAGGGTCCTGGGATCCAGCCCCACATCAGGCTCCCTGCTGCGTGGGAAGCCTGCTTCTCCCTCTCCCACTCCCCCTGCTTGTGTTCCCTCTCTCGCTATGTCTCTGTCAAATAAATAAATAAAATCTTTAAAAAAAAAAACTTATCAAACTCAACACCCAAAAAACAAATAATCCAGTCAAGAAATGAAAAGAAGATATGAACAGACGTTTCTCCAAAGAAGACATCCAAATGGCCAATAGACACATGAAAAAATGTTCAACATCACTCGGCATCAGGGAAATACAAATCAAAACTTCATTGAGATACCACCTCACACCGGTCAGAATGGCTAAAATTAACAAGTCAGGAAACAACAGATGTTGGCGAGGATGTGGAGAAAGGGGAACCCTCCTACACTGTTGGTGGGAATGCAAGCTGGTGCAGCCGCTCTGGAAAACAGTATGGAGGTTCCTCAAAAAGTTGAAAATAGAGCCACCCCACGACCCAGCAATTGCATACTAGGTATTTATCCAAAGGATACAAACATAGTGATCCAAAGGGGCACCGGACCCCAATGTTTATAGCAACAATGTCCACAATAGCCAAACTATGGAAAGAGCCCAGATGTCCACTGACAGATGAACAAATAAAGATATGTATGTGTATATATATATATATATATATATACACACACACACACACAAATGGAATACTAGCCATAAAAAAAAATGAAATCTTACTATTTCCAACGATGTGGATGGAACTAGAGGGTATTATCTTAAGTGAAATAAGTCAATCAGAGAAAGACAATTATATGATTTCATTCATATGTGTAATTTAAGAAACAACACAGAGGATCATAGAGAAAAGGAGGGAAAAATAAAGTAAGACAAAGTCAGAGGAGACAAACATAAGAGACTCTTAACTCTAGGAAACAAACTGAGGGTTGCTGGAGGGGAGGTGAGTGGGGGGGATGGTGTAACTGGGTGATGGGCATTAAAGAGGGCACTTAAACGTAATGAGCACTGGGTGTTATATGCAACTGATGAATCACTAAACTCTACCTCTGAAACTAATAATACACTATATGTTAATTAATTGAATTTAGATAAAATAAAATGAAATTTAGGGGTGCCTGGGTGGCTCAGTCGTTAAGCGTCTGCCTTCGGCTCAGATCATGATCCCAGGGTCCTGGAATGGAGCCCTGCTCAGCGGGAAGCCTGTTTCTCCCTCTTCCACTCCCCCTCCTTGTGTTCCCTCTCTCGCTGTGTCTCTGTCAAATAAATAAATAAAATCTTAAAAAAAATAAATAAATAAAATGAAATTTAAAAAGCGTACCAAAAAAAAGAAAAAAGAAATGCCAAGCAAAGCAGAGAGGATTTTTAGGGAGAGAAAATACTCTGTATAATACTATAATGATAGACAGATATCATTACACATTTGTCTAAACCTATAGAATATACAACACCAATAGAGAACGCTAAGGTACACTAGGGACCTTGGGTAATCATGGTATGTCAAGTTACACTTTTCCTTGGTTAAAAAATGTACCCATTCTGGTGAATAATGATAATAATGGGAGAGGCTAAGCATGTAAAGGGGCAAAGAGTATATGGGAAATCTCTGTAATCTTCCTATAGTGTAAGCCCTGACAGTTGTTTTTTCTTTTTTGTAATTCAAGTGCCTGACCTCAATTTTGATTGCCAAGACATGCATTTCAAAGAGGTATCCACTCAAAGACAGCTATCTCAGAAAAACAATGCCAGGGGCACCTGGGCGGCTCAGTCAGTTAGGCGGCTGCCTTCAGCTCAGGCCATGATCTCAGGGTCCTGGGATCAAGCCTTGTGCCGGCTCCCTGCTCCGTGGGGACTGCTTCTCCCTCTCCCTCTGCCTGCTGCCCCCCTGCTTGTGATCTCTCTCACTTGCTCTCTGTCAAGTAAATAAATAAAATCTTAAAAAAAAAAACAAAAACAAACCCACAATGCCAGCCACAAGACTAGATAAAGAGCCAGGCCACCACCTCCTGCAATAGGCTCCTTTGCTTTAGAGATCTTTTTTTTTTTTTTTTTAAAGATTTTATTTATTTATTTGACAGAAGGAGGCAGTGAGAGAGGGAACACAAGCAGTGGGAGTGGGAGAGGGAGAAGCAGGCTTCCCGCGGAGCAGGGAGCCCAATGCAGGGCTCGATCCCAGGACCCTGGGATCATGACCTGAGCCGAAGGCAGACGCTTAACGACTGAGCCACCCAGGCGCCCCGCTTTAGAGATCTTGGGAGATTTAGATAATTGACCATTTCCTGTGCTTTAAGTTCCCACTCTTACGTTTTAAATTCACCAATAAAGAGTGAACCTGTGAAATCCCAGGCCCCTGTCCTCAGATACCCCCAAAACCGCAGAACCCCAGGCCCACACTCTCTTTCTCTACCCATGACCTCTGTTGCCCCAGGTGTGCTGTACACCCTCCAGGACCTATGAATAATAAAACTTGTTGTTTTTCAAAGTTTCCTGCTTGCAGTCACAGTAAGAATCACAAGAACCAGTCCAGAAACAAGAGTGGTTATCAAAAGGCTGAGACCAGCACAAAACATCTCCTTGTCAATTTTGCTTTAAGCCTACAAAAGACTCATTTTAAATTTTTTTTTAAACATTTTATTTTATTTTTAAGATTTTATTTATTTGACAGAGAGAGACACAGCGAGAGAGGGAACACAAGCAGGGGGAGTGGGAGAGGGAGAAGCAGGCTTCCCGCTGAGCAGGAAGCCCGATGTGGGGCTCGATCCTAGGACCCTGGGATCATGACCTGAGCCGAAGGCAGACGATTAACGACTGAGCCACCCAGGCACCCCCAAAAGACTCATTTTAGACCTAAAGACACCTGCAGATTGAAAGTAAGGGGGTGGAGAAACATGCAAATAGATGTCAAAAGAAAATTCAGTCTGAATAGCAATACTTACATTGGAAAAATTAGAATTTTTTGTTCTCGTATTGTTTGTTGTTGTTGAAGTAGGCTCCACGCCCATAATAGAGCCCACTGTGGGGCTTGAACTCACGATCCTTAGATGGAGACCTGAGATCAAGAGTCAGACACCAAACCGACTGAGCCACCCGAGCACCCCTGTTCTTGTTTTTCTCTGCTTTGGTATCAGGGTAATACTGGCCTCATGGAATGATTTTGAATGTGTTCCTTCTATTCCATTACTGGTAACATTTTGATAAAGATTGTCATTATTTTTTTAATGTTTGGTAGAACTCACCAATGAAACCATGAGGTCTTAAGACTTTTCTGTGCTGGGAGATTTTTTATTCCTAATTCAATTTTCATTCTTGTTATTGGTCTAAGAAGATTTTTCTACCTCTTGGATTCAAAATTCATGATACAATCTTGGTGACTTGTGTGTTTTTAGGAATTATCTGGGGTTTTTTTCTAAGTTATCTGATCTTTTAGTATATAATTGTTTATAGTAACCTGTTATCACACTATGTATTTCTGTGGCTATCTGTTGTATTGCTTTCTCTTCCATTTCTCATTTTGGTTTTTGAGTCTTCTTTTTTTTCTTAATGTAGTTAAAGCATTGCCAATATTTTTTTTAAAAAACTGGTCATTACTTTAAATGTTATCTGATTACTTATTCTGGTCTCTATTTTATTTGTTTCTGATTTTTCTTTGTTGTTTTCTTGTCTACTAAATTTCAGCTAAGTTTCTTCTTTTTCTAGTTCCTTGTGGTGTAAAGTTATTTCAACTTTTTTTTTTTAATTTTTTTGCTCTTTATTCTTTTACTTTTTTTTTTTTTTAAAGATTTTATTTATTTTTTAGAGAGCGAGCGAGAGAGAAACAGCATGAGAGGGGAGAGGGTCAGAGGGAGAAGCAGGCTCCCCGCTGAGCCGGGAGCCCGATGTGGGACTCGATCCCAGGACCCTGGGACCATGACCTGAGCCGAAGGCAGACGCTTAACCATCTGAGCCACCCAGGCGCCCTCTTTTACTTTTTTTTAAAGATTTTATTTATATATTGACAAAGAGACAGAAAGTGCACAAGCAGGGGGAGCAGCAGACAGAGGGAGAGGGAGAAGCAGGCTCCCCGCTGAGCAGAGAGCCCAACGTGGGGCTCAATCCAGGATCATGACCTAAGCCAAAGGTAGACACCTAACCAACTGAGCCACCCAGGTGCCCCCTCCTTTTTTTTAAGATTTTATTTATTTGAGAGATAGAGAGCACAAGTCAGGTGAGGGGCAGAGGGAAAAGCAGACTCCCCACTGAGCAGGAGCCCGACACAGGACTCAATCCCAGGACCCTGGGATCATGACCTGAGCCGAAGGCAGACGCTTAACGACTGAGCAACCCAGGTGCCCCTCAACTTTTTTCTTAACACAAACACTTAGAGCATAAATTTCAGTCTAACATCTGCTTTTGCTGCATCCCATATGTTTTGGAATATTGTTTTTTCCTTTTGTTTTGGGACATATTTTGATTTGCTATTTCCTTTCTTATTAGGCCAATTGCTTGTGCAGTAGTGTGGTGCTTAATATTTACATATTAAATATATAATATTTACATTGTAGACTTTTCAGCTTTATTTTATTGTTGATCTTTAGTTTTGTACCACTGTGGTTAAAAAATATACTTTGTATGATTTCAGTCTTCTTAAATTTTAATATTTGTAATGTCTCTTTTTATGTGATTTAACCAGGGTATTCTTCTTCTGTGTGTACTTGAAGAAAATGTGTATTCTATTTTCCTTGGATGGAATGTTTTATATATATCTTTTATAACCATGTCTTCTGAAGTATGCTTCAAGTTCTTGCTGAAAGAAAAATAACTTTAACAGAAGGTACTCGTTTAAAATAAAGCATATCAGAAGGAAGGTGGGTGGGGATGGGTGAAATATGTGAAAGGGATTAACAGTATACTTATGATGATAAGCTGAGTAATGATGTATAGAATTGCTGAATCACTATATTGTACACCTGAAACTAATATATCACTGTATGTTAACTATACTGGAATTAAAATAAAAAACTGAATAATAAAAAAAATTTTGCTTTAAACATAAAATTTTTCTTAAAAACATCTCTGGGACACCTGGCTGGTTCAGCTGGTATAGAGCATATCAGGGTTGTGAGTTTGAGCCCCATGTTGGGTGTAGAGATCACTTAAAAATAAAAGATCTTTCTTAAAATAGTCTTTAGGGTAGCCTAGGTGGCTCAGCTGGTTAAGTGTCTGTCTTTGGCCCAGATCATGATCTCAAGGTCCTGGGACTGAGCCCCATGTAGGGCTCTCTGCTTAGCAGGGAGTCTGCTTTTCCCTCTCACTCTCCCTTTGTGCTCGCTCTCTCTCTCTCTCAAATAAATTAAATCTTAAAAAGAAAAGAAAAAGAAAAAGAAATTGCCTTTAAAAAAATCAATAAAAATAAATTAAAAAGTCTTTAAAAACTAAAAATCAAAAAATTAAAAGAAATGTCAGAGACCAAAAGCAATGTAACAGAAATAAAGGATACTTTTGAAAGTCTCATTAGTAGACCAGACACAACTGAGCAAAGAATCTCTGACCTTGAGGATATGTCAATGGAAACTTCCAAAACTAAAAATTAAAGAGAAAAAAAGAATGAAAAAATGGGAACAGAGTATTTAAGAGCTATGGGAATATTATAAAAGGTGCAACAATCCCCAACAGTAATACCAAAAGGATCAGAAAGATAGAAAGGAACAGAAGAAATATTAAAATAATAATGACTGAAAATATCCCCTAATTAATGTCAGATACCAAACCACCCATCTAGGAAGCCAAGAGAATACCAAGTAGGATAAACACACACAAAAAAACCAACTACATCCAGGCATATCATATTCAAACTGCAGAAAGTCAAAGATAAAAGATCTTGAAAGAAACCAAAGGGGATTTTAAAAACCCTCATTTTTGGAGAAGCAAATATAAGAATTACATCTAACTTCTGGGAAATCATGAGAAGTGGAGGGCAATGCTAAAGGAATTGAAAGAAAAAAAAAAAAACAACCCTAGACTTCCATACATTGCAAAATTACCCTTCAGACGTGAAGTAAAGACTTTCTTCAATGAAATTGAGAGAATTTGTTGCCAGCAGACCTGTCTAACAAAAAATGTTAAAAGAAGTTCTTCAGGGAAAAGGAAAGGATATAGATTAGAAACCCTGTTCTACATAAAATGAGGAACAGCACCAGAGAATAAATAAGTAAAGGTAAAATAAAACTTTTATTTCTCATATTTTTTTTCCCCTCAGCCAACAATTTATTCTTCAAGAGTAATTACTAATCAACTTTTGTGATTACTTATCATATTCATAATCGATCTAACAGATAACAATTTGCCCAAAATAATAACAGCAACAATGTATTCAATTACACACACATATGTGTATATATATGTTTATGTATAAGTGAAATAAATAACAATGATTATACAAAGGACAGGAGGAAGAAATTAGGAACATTTTGTTATTACAAGATATCTGCACTATCAAAAAAACAGTTTCGAGTTAACTGATAGCAGATTTGGATTAATTGTAAATGCATATTGCAAACTCTTAGGAAATCACTTAAAGAAGTAAAATAACAAATATAATTGATATAGCAATAAAAGAGAGAAGATGGAATATGTAAAATGCTCAATTAAAACCACAAAAGGCAAAAAAAGAGAAGACAATAGAAACAAAAACAAGGACATTGAGTAGAAAACAATAACAAGGGGCGCCTGGGTAGCTCAGTCAGTTAAGCATCTGCCTCCAGCTCAGGTCATGATCTCGGCAGGGAATCTGCTTCTCCCTCTCTCTCAGTGCTCTCTATCCCTCTCTCATGGTCTCTCAAATAAATAAATAAAATCTTAAAAAAAGAAGAAAAAGAAAACAGTAACAAATATGACAGGCATTAATCTAACTGTATCAATAATCATTCTAAACATTAATGAGCTAAATGCACCAATTAAAAGCTGTAAGTCAGGAGCACCTGGGTGGCTCAGTCGTTAAGCGTCTACCTTCGGCTCAGGTCATGATCCCAGGGTCCTGGGATGGAGCCCCGCGTCCGACTCCTTGCTCAGCGGGGAGCCTGCTTCTCCCTCTCCCACTCCCCCTGTGTTCCCTCTCTCACTGTCTCTCTCTCTGTCAAATAAATAAAATCTTAAATAATAATAATAATAATAAAAATAAAAGTCACAAGTCATCAGAGTAGATCAAAAAAACAAGACTCGATTATATGTTGTCTACAAGACACCTGCTTTATCTTTTTTTTTATTATTGAAGCATAATTGACATGTAGTGTTATAGTAGTTTCAGGTATACAACATATTGATTTGACAATTCTGTATATTATTCAATGCTTACCATGGTAATATACTTACCATCTGTCATCCTACATTATTACAATATTATTGACTATATTCCCTATGCTATACTTATTGTCTCTCTGACATACATATTTTATAACTGGAAGTTTGTACCTCTTAATCCCCTTCATCTCTTTTGCCCATTTTCCAACCCCCACCTCCCCTCTGGCAACCACCAGTTTGTTCTCTGTATTTAAGAGTCTTTTTGTTTGTTCGTTCATTTCTTTTGATTATAAATTCCACATATAAGTGAAGTCATATGGTATCTGTCTTTCTCTGTCTGACTTATTTCACCTAGCATAATACCTTCTAGCTCTATGTTGTGGCAAATGGTAAGACTTCATTCTTTTTTATGGCTAAGTAATAGTCCACTGTGTATATATACCACATCTTTATTCATTCATCCATCAATAGACACGTGGGTTGCTTCCACATCTTGGCTTTTGTAAATAATGCTGCAATTAACAAAGGGGTGCAGATATCTTTTTGAATTACTGTTTTCATTTTCTTTGGGTAAATACCCAGTAGTGGAATTACTGGATCATATGGTATTTCCATTTTTAATTTTTTGAGGAAACCTCCATACTGTTTTCTACAGTGGCTGCACCAATTTACATTCCCACCAACAGTGCACAAGAAGTCCCTTTTCTCTACATCTTTGCCAATACTTGTTATTTCTTATCTTTTTGATACTAGCCATTCCAAATGGTGTGAGGTGGTATCTTATTGTGGTTTTGACGTGCATTTCCCTGATGAATAGTGATGCTGAGTATCTCTTGATGTGTCTGCTGGCCATCTGTATGTCTTCTTTGGAAAAATGTCTACTCAGGTCTTCTCTCCATTTTTTAATTGGATTGGTTTTTTGGGCATTGTTTTTTGATATATTTTAGCTATGAACCCATTATCAGATATATCATTTGCAAATATCTTCTCTCATTCAGTAGAATACCTTTTTGTTTTGTTGATGGTCCTTTGTTGTGCTAAAAATTTTTATTTTGGTGTAGTCCCAATAGTTTACTTTTGCTTCCCTTGCTTTAGGAGATATATGCACAAATATGCTGTTAAGGTCAATGTCCAAGAGATCACTAGGTTTTCTTTTAGCAATTTTATAGTTTCAGGTCTCACATTTAAGTCTTCAATCCATTTTGAGTTTATTTTTGTGTATGGTTTAAAATAGTGGTCCAGTTTCACTCTTTTGCATGTAGCTATCCAGTTTTCCCAGCACCATTTATTGAAGAGACTTTTTTCCATTGTATGTTCTTGCCTCTTTTGTCATAGATTAATTGACCCAAAAGGCATGGATATATTTCTGGGCTCTTTTTGCTGTTTCACTGATCTATGTGGGGTTTTATTGTTATAAAATTGGTTTTTTGTCTTCAGTTCCTGAAAACACTTCAGAGCTATAAAGGTGAAATAGGTGTCTTATTCAAAACAAACCCCTTTCCACCACAACTGGGTTGATGTTAATGAGGTGACTTTTGGAAAGCACCTAAGGATGGGGGCTGGTTGCCAGGGGAACCAACCATGACTAGAGGATTAAACCTTTCAGTCCCACCCCCTCACCTCTGGGAAGGGGAGAGTGGCTGGAAGTAGAATCAACTGCCAACGGCTAATGACTTAATCAATCATACCTGTGGAATGAAACCTCCATAAAAATCCAATAGGATGAGCTCTGGAGAACTTCCAGGATGGTGAACACATGAAGATTCAGAGACAGTGGCACACACAGAGAGCATGGAAGTTCCATTCCCTTGCCACATACCTTGCCCTATGCATCTCTTCCATCTGGTTGTTCTTGAGTTATATCCTTTTATAATAAACCAGTAATCTAGTAAGTAAAATGTATCTCTGAGTTCTGTTGAACCACCCTAACAAATTAATTAAACCCAAGGTGGGGGTCACTGGAAACTCCAATCTATACCCAGTTGGTAAGAAGCACAGGTGACAACCCAAATTTACAAATGACATCTATAGTGTGTGTGTGGTGGAGGAGGAGGGAAAGACAGTCTTGTAGAACTGAGCCCTAATAAATGGGATACAATGCAATTTCCAGGTAGATAGTGTCAGAATTGAGTTGAATTGTAGAATACCCTGCTGACGTCCACGAATTGCCTTGTGGTGTAGAAAAATCCCTCACATACACACTGGAAATTGTGTGCAGAACCTTTTTAGTACTTAACCCAGGAAACTGATCAACATTATATAATGAGTTAAACTGCAAGGGGGATAACAATAACAACAAAGCAAAGCCAAAAATTATTCTCCTCAATAGCTAGTATTACCTGTTACAAACCACTTAAACAAATGCCTCAAGCTCCCCACCTATGCCAAAACATTTCAAAATCTTATACAGGTAAAAATAATTCCACACAAGGTAAAAATAACCCCAAAATACATAAAGAATTTTTAATGATCTTAGAATCTGTGTTTTTTTCCCTTTCATTTTACACTTACAGATATTTTCAGTGGAAAGGATTTCATTAGGAGCCTTCATTTTAAAGGAGAACATGGTATTATTTGTTAATTTAAAGAGGTAAGCGGGGGGCGCCTGGGTGGCTCAGTCTGCCTTTGGCTCAGGTCATGATCCTGGAGTTCCGGGATCGAGCCCCCAGTCAGGCTCCCTGCTCAGCGGGGAGTCTGCTTCTCCCTCTGCCCCTCACCCTGTTCATGTTCACTCTCTCACTCTCAAATAAATAAAATCTTTAAAAAAAAAAAATAGAGGAAACAAAAATGACTGAAAATTTCCTCTTAGCAGAATTGACATCAGCATGTAACAGCCTAAACCATTCCTCCTTTTTTTCCCTCTTTCAACAACTAATCAGGCACCCAACCACAAACAAAAGTGCCTTTTTGGGAGTTGTGGGAAACAGCACCATATGCCAGGGGACCTAGACGTCTCACCCACACGTGCATCAGGTAATAGGCAGACAGACTCAGCACAGGCTGCGGAAGAGCCAGTGAACCTGCCCTAACCCCTCATGGCCACAGTTGGGGAAAACCTGAAGAGTGCTGACCTGGGCAAATCCCAGTGAATGAAAAAGAATTTGTGGAAATCCAGCCTTCCCTAGAGGAGGAGATTCCAGCGTGCCACTGGTGACAGAGGTGGAGCGGTTAACAGGAACTCTGCCAGTGCTGTCCCTCCCCCAGCACAACACAGTGTGGCTGAACTATATGGCAGCATCCTCTCCCAAGAGGGAAAAGGAGAGTGGTGAGTTAATGCTCAGCTATCCCTGCTGAGTCAGATGCTGGTGGAGAAACCCATTTCTCTCCAGCAGCACCCAGAGTACTGAAGCTGGACCTCCATGACTGGTGGGAGGGAGGAGATCAGGAAAAAGCAAATGAGAATATCAAAGGGCATTGAAGGGATGCAGTACCTGCTAAGTGCGCTCAGAACTTCAGCAGGAAGTTGATCCATAAGCCTATGGGAGAACCCCACCTGACAATCTCCCCACCGAGCCCACAAGCACCCCAACACCCTGAGTGCTAAACTCACACCTTGCCCAACTCTGCAATCAGCTCCTCACATACACTTCCAAGTGAGGTGCCAAATGTAAGTCTGATAAATGAGTGCTATCAGAAAAAGAGACTAATATCTATAAGCAAAGAAGAAACCAGAAACTTGAGTTACAGTGCCACTTTCTAGAAAACAAAAGAAGTTAACAGCAACTAGCCTGGTGGTTTGTAAGACTCAGGGAAGAGATAAGAGCTTAAGAATTGTGTCACATGAAGCAGCAAAAATGTGGAGAAGATGTATCCACATAAGGAGGAGAAAACTCCAGATACTATAGGACCAACAAACAGTTTAACCCATCTGAAGGTAACTAGTATAGATTTGAGGAAGTATCTGCTACCTTAAAGGCAAAAGCAGCAACGAAAATCTAGAAGAACATGAAAAATCAAGGAAATACATCATCACCAAAAGATAACAATAATCTTCCAATAACCTAACTCAAAGGCACAGAATTTAACAAGCTATCTGATAAATAATTCAAAATAGCTGGTTAAGGAAACTCAACAAAGAAAACACAGACAATTCAACAAAATGAGAAATCTACAAAGTGAGAGAAATCATAAAAAAGAAGCAAACAGAAATGCAATGAATGCAATGAAAAATGCCATAGAGAGCATCTACAGTAGAGTAGATCAAATGGAAGACATAATAAGTGAGCTGGAAAACAGCAACTTTGAAATAACCCAATCAGAAATGAACGAAGAAAAAAGAATGAAAAAGAACACAGAAAGCACGTGATCTATGGGATGACATTAAACATACAAATATTAGAAACAGCTGCCAACTTTCTAAACCTGGGGATATAATTGGATGACCTGTGTTTTTTTCACAGTTCACAAAGCTAATAGATCATCCAATCATCTCAATGCAAAAAGACCTTGTCCAAGACACAATATAATGACACTGTCAAAAACAAACACAGAGACAAACTAACTGAGGGTTCTAGAGGGGAGGGGGATGGGGGGATGGGTTAGCCTGGTGATGGGTATTAAAGAGGGCACGTTCTGCATGGAGCACTGGGTGTTATATGCAAACAATGAATCATGAAACACTACATCAAAAACTAATGATGTGATGTATGGTGATTAACATAACATAATAAAATTAAAAAAAACAAAGCACAGCGAATCCTAAAAGCAGCCAGAAAAAAAGACTGTAATCTGAAAGGAACACCCATTTGGCTATCAGCAGGTTTCTCAGCAGAAACTCCTTGGGCCAGGACAAGTGGAATGACACATTCAAAGTGATGAAAGAAAATAAGTGTGGGCCAAAAATACTGCATCTGGCAAAGTTAGCTTTCAGATATGAAGGCGAAATTGTTTGTCTCAGACAAACAAAAGCTGAGAAAGTGCATCATCACTACATCTGCCTTGCAAGAATGCGGAAAAGAGTCGTTCAAGCTGAAATGAAGACACTGATCGGTGACATGAGAACATATGAAAGTATACCACGCAACAGTAAAGAGAAATACACAGTCAGATTTAGAAAACTATAATTCTATAATAGAATAGTGTATTAACCACCTAACTACAGGGTGCCTGGGTGACTCAGTCAGTTAGGTGTCTGCCTTCAGCTCAGGTCATGATCCCAGGGTCCTGGGATCGAGTCCCACATCAGGCTCCCTGCTGAGCAGGGAGCCTGCTTCTCCCTGCTGCTCCCCCTGCTTGTGCTCTCTCTCTCTCTCTCTCTGACAAATAAATAAATAAAATCTTAAAAAAAAAAAACCCACCTAACTACAGCATAAAAGTTAAATGGAAAAGCATTAAAAGTAACTATAGCTACTATAATTTAACGAATACACAGTATAAAAAGAGGTCAATTGTGACATCAAATATATAAAAGGGAAAGGGGCTCCTGGGTGGCTCGTCAGTTGGGCATTTGCCTTTGGCTTGGGTCATGATCCCAGGATCCTGGGATCGAGCCCCATGTCAGGCTCCCTGCTCTGTGGGAGCCTGCTTCTCCCTCCCTCTCTGCCTGCCACTCCTCCTGCTTGTGTTCTCTCTCTCTGTGTCAAATAAATAAATAAAATGTTTAAAAGTATATATATATATATATATATATATATATATATATATATATATACACTTTGTAGTGTGGTTTGAAATCAGGAAGTATGATACCTTCAGCTTTGTTCTTGTTTCTTAGGATTGCTCTGGTTTTTTGGGGTCTTTTATGGTTTGATACAAATTTTGTTTTATATATAAGGTACCTGGGTGACTCAGTAGGTTAAACGTCTGCCTTCAGCTCAGGTCATGATCCCAGGGTCCTGGGATCAAGTCCCGCATTGGGCTCCCTGCTCCGCTAAGGCTGCTTCTCCCTCTGCCTCTGCCTCTCTCCCTCTCTTTCTCTCATGAGTAAATAAAACCTTAAAAAATATATATATACACATATATATATACACATACACACATATAAAAAAGGGAGAGAGTAAAAAGGTGGAGCTTTGTATGCTACTGAAGTTAAGTTGTTATAGGGTTAAAATGGACTGCTTTATCTATGAGATATTTTATATAAGTCCCACGGTAACCACAATGCAAAAACAGAACAGATTCACAAGAGAAAAAAGGAAAAACAGAGCACACCACCATGGAAAAACACCAATTTACAATAGAAGGCACAAACAGAGGGAAAAAGAAACTATGAAAATACAAAACAATCAGAAAGCAATTAATAAGATGGCATTAGTAAGTCCTCTCTTGTCGCATGGCCGCCTAGAGAGCACCCACATCGGCATAAATAACCCAGAAAGCAGCCCGGAAAACTGGCAGAACAGACTCTCCGCAGCCCGGCACAGACAAGGGCCACAGCGAAGCAGATCCATCCCCTCCGATCACTCTTGGCAAGATCCCGTCAAAGCAGTGCCACAAGCCTGGCAGTGTGTGCGCGGCCCAGACAAGGGTCAGCACCACTCCAAAGTGATTCCTGCCCCAGGGAGAGGGGAAGATAAGCACACACCCGTGTGACTGTGACCCCAGCAGTGGGCTGAGGGCAGGCAGCTGATCTGACTGCAGGCCCCACCCACGAACAGAAGCTTCTCCGGGGACGACACAGGGACAGGGCCTGCAGTTTGGTGCTACTGCATCTCTGGCAAATGCCTGGTCTGACTCAACTCCAGCCCAAGGCAGCCCCAGAGCAGCCCACTAACACCACAGGCACCAGACTCTGCCCACAACAGGCAGGGAGCCATCGCAGACAACAGGACTGAAGGCAAACACATCCCAGCCACAACGGGAGGACACCCCTGGGGCAACACACATAGGAGACACCCCCTGAAGCACCAGGTTCTGGGGAACAGACATTGCACTGCAGGACCTCTTCATAAAGCCACTACTTTCAAGTGCAGGAGACGGAGCTGACTTTCCTAACACAGAGAAACAGACAACGCAAGAGACAGAATGAGGAGACAGAGGAATATGTCCCAAATCAAAGAACAGGACAAAATCAGAGTAGGAGACCTAAGCAAAACGGAGATAAGTAATATGTCTGATAGCGAATTTAAAGTAACGCTCATAAAGATGCTCGCTAGAATTGAGGAAGGACTGCAGGACCTCCATGAGACCCTCCACCAAGAGCTAGAAGACGTAAAAAAGAGCCAATTAGAGCTATTGGACTCACTAAATGGAAATAAAAATAGAGCATCTGGAATAAATAGCAAGCAAGAGGAAGCAGAAGAAAGGATCAGCCACCTGGGGGACAGAGTCATGGAAAGCAATCAAGCCGAGCAGATGAGAGGGGGGAAAAATATGCAAAATGAAAATAGACCCAGGGAACTCAGCAACACTGTCAGGCATAACAGTCGCATGATAGGGATCCCAGAAGGAGAAGAGCGAGGAAAGGGCGCAGAAGATTTGTCTGAAGAAATAATAGCTGAAAACTTCCTGATCTGGGGAAGGAAAGAGAAATCCAGATCCAGAAGGCACAGAGAGCCCCCAACACAACCAACCCAAAGAGGTCTGCGCCAAGACACAAAGTAAATAAGATGGCCAAAAGCAGTGATAAAGAGAGAATTTTAAAAGCAGGAAGAGAAAGGAAAGCAGGTACATACAAGGGAAACCCCATACGGCTACCAGTGGGTTTTTCAGCAGAAACTCTGCAGGCCAGAAGGAAACAGCATGATAAATTCCAACTGCTAAAAGGAAAAAATCTACAGCCAAGAATACTCTATCCAGCAAGGCTTTCATTTAGAATAGAGGGAGAGATCAAGTTTCCCAGAAAAACAAAAATTAAGAGCAAAACCAGCCACGTCCCTGTCACACACGATGCCATCGGCCTGTGGGTCCCAAATTCATGGTCCACCCGCCCTCCTGCCCGAGTCAGCATGCACGGCCTGCCACCTGCTAAATGCCAAGTCAACACGCCTTCACCTCAGATTGCCAAGGGCTCAAATTGACACTGTTCCCCTCAAATTTCAGCCCCTGTGCCCAAGTTTGTGCACAAAAGTGGGAATAATTATAACAGCAGAATGAAGCAACCTAAACATCTATTTCTGTGGCATATAGAATGGATAAAAGGAGTGTGCTAGGCTGAGAACATCTCCAAAAAGCACATGGA
The DNA here is from genome assembly GCF_002201575.2 of Neomonachus schauinslandi. Classification (NCBI taxonomy): domain Eukaryota; kingdom Metazoa; phylum Chordata; class Mammalia; order Carnivora; family Phocidae; genus Neomonachus; species Neomonachus schauinslandi. The sequence goes on along the minus strand of NC_058403.1, from coordinate 47,839,953 downwards.
CAATACATACAGCATGATTCTGGTTAGTAAAAAAAAAAAAAAAAAACCTGGGAAGAATAAAACAAGATGAAACCAGAGAGGGAGACAAACCATAAGAGACCTCTTAAGCATAGGAAAGGAACTGAGGCTTGCTGGAGGGGAGGTGGGGGGAATGGGGTGACTAGGTGGTGGGCATGAAGGAGGGTACGTGATGGAATGAGCACTGGGTGTTGTATGCAACTGATGAATCACTGAACTCTACCTCTAAAACTAATAATACACTATATTGTTAATTAATTGAACTTAAAATTAAAAAAAAGGAAACCCCCCCCCAGGGTTGATGGCATTAGTAAGTCCTTATATATCAATAAATACTCTAATGTAAATGGATTAAATTCACCAAGCAAAAGGCAAACAGTAGCTGAATGGATTAAAAAAAAAAAAAAGGACCCAACTATAGGTAGCCTACAAGATACTTCAGATTTAAGGATACACATAGGCTGAAAGCAAAGAGATGACAAATGATATCTCATACAAGTAGAAACCAAAAGAAAGAGGGGGTGGCTATACTTATATGAGACAAAATAAACTTTCAACTAAGAACAGTAACAAGAGACAAAAAAAGGTCATTACAGAATGATAAAGAGGCCAATTCATCAAGAGGATATAACAATCATAAACATATACCAACCCAACAACAGAACACCAAAATATATTAATATATATATTAATTAAATACTAACAGAACTGAAGGGAGAAATAGACAACAATAAAAGAATAGTAGGGGAGGGCGCCTGGGTGGCTCAGTCAGTTAAGTGTCTGCCTTCAGCTCAGGTCATGGTCCCAGGGTCCAGGAATAGAGTCCCGCATTGGGTTCCCTGCTCAGCGGGGAGTCTGCTTCTCTCCCTGCCCCTCCACCTCTGCTCGTGCTCTCTCTCTCTCTCAAGCTCTCTCTCTCTCCCCCAAATGAGTAAATAAAATCTTAAAAAAAAAAAAATAGTAGGGACTTCAAAACTGCACTGTCGTCAATGAACAGATCATCCAGACAGAAAATCAACAAGTAAACATTGGATTTGAACCATACATACATTAGATAAAATGGACCAAACAGACCTTTATAAAGCAATCCCTATCAAAATTCCAATGGCATTTTTAATAATAGAAAAAACAAAATTTGTATCAAACATAAAAGACCCCAAAAAACCAGAGCAATCCTAAGAAACAAGAACAAAGCTAAAGGTATCATACTTCCTGATTTCAAACCACACTACAAAGCTATAGTAATCAAAACAGTATGGTACTGGCATAAATACAGAATAGAATTAAGACCCCAAAATAAAGCCCCACATATACAGTCAACTAATTTTTTTTTAAGTAATCTCTATGCCCAATGTGGGGCTCAAACTCATGACCCCAAGATCAAGAGTCACATGCTCTACCAAGTGAGCCAGCCAGGCACCCCTAGGATCAACTAATATACAACAGGGGAGCCACAAATACTCAATGCGGAAAGCACAGTCTCTTCAGTGAATGGTGTTAGAAAAACTGGACAACAAGCAGACAAATGACTAAACCCATTTCTTACACCACTCAAAATGGATTAAAGACTACGTTATAAGATCTGATATTGTAAAATCCTATGGTGATAATCATATCACAATATACAAATATCAAATCAACATGTTGCACACCTTAAACCTAAAATGTTATATGTCAATTGTATCTCAATGAAAGGAAGGAAAAGAAAATTCTCCCTTTTCTACTGATTACCTATTAGGAAATATTCCATCCTCCCTCTCTTTTTTAGTTGTTGTGAGAATATGACAAACCACTAAGGACCAAACCATGCATGCTCACAACATACCCCCTTTCTCCTTCCTACCCTTTTCTTCTCTTCCTCTTCTACTTTTACTCTTGTTCCTTGAGTAGCCATCCACAGCTATTCAAGACCAACCAATCTCAGGATACAAAATCAATATACAGAAATCCTTTGCATTTCTATACACTAACAATGAAGCAGCAGAAAGAGAAATTAAGGAAACAATCCCATTTACAATTGCAACAAAAATAATAAAATACTTAGGAATAAACTTAACCAAGGAGGTGAAAGACCTGTACTCTGAAAACTACAAAACATGATGAAAGAAATTGAAGATGACACAAACACATGGAAACATATTCCATGCTCACGGATTGGGAGAACAAATATTTTTAAAATGTCCATACTACCCAAAGCAATCCACAAATTTAATGTAATCACTATCAAAATACCAATAGCATTTTTCACAGAACTAGAACAAATAATCCCATAATTTGTATGGAACCATAAAAGACCCTGAATAGCCAAAGCAATCTTGAAAAAGAAGAATAAAACTGGAGATATCACAGGGCCCCTGAGTGGCTCAGTCAGTTAGGTGTCTGCCTTTGGCTCAGGTCATGATCCCAGGGTCCTGGGATCGAGCCCTGCGACGTTGGGCTCCCTGATCAGCAGGGTGTCTGCTTCTCCCTCTCCCTCTGCCCCCCTGTTCGTGCTCTCTTTAGCCTCTCTGTCAAATAAATGAATAAAAAAAAAACTGGAGATATCAAAATCCCAGACTTCAAGATATACTACAAACTGTAGTAATCAAAACAGTACGGTACTAGCACAAAAATGACATATAGATCAACAGAACAGAATAGAGAGCCCAGAAATAAACCCATGATTATTTGGTCAATTAATCTTTGACAAAGGAGGCAAGAATATGCAATGGGAAAAAGACTCTTCAACAAATGGTGTTGGGAAAACTGGACAGTTACATGCAAAAGAATTAAAATGGACCACTTTCTTACATCATACACAAAAATAAACTCAAAATCGATTAAAGACCTAAATAGGAGACCTGAAGCCATAAAAATCCTAGAAGACAGCACAGGGAGTAATTTCTCTGACATTGGCCACACCAACATTCTTCTAGATATATTTCCTAAGGCAAGGGAAACAAAAGCAAAAATAAACTATTAGTACTACATCAAAATAAAAAGCTTCAGCATAGCAAAGGAAACAATCAACAAAACAAAAAGACAACTTACGGAATGGGAGAAGATATTTGCAAATGACATAGCCAATAAAGGGTTACAATCCAAAATATATAAAGAACTTACACAACTCAACACCAAAAAAAACAAATAATCCAATTAAAAATGGGCAGAAGACATGAACAGACATTTCTCCAAAGACATCCAGATGGCCAGCAGACACATGAAAAGATGTTCAATGTCACTCATCATCAAGGAAATGCAAATCAAAACCACGATGAGCTATCTCCTCAAACCTGTTAGAATGGCTAAAACCAACAACATAAGAAACAATAACTGATAGCAAGGATGTGGAGAAAAAAGGAACCCTTGTGCACTGTTGGTGGGAATGCAAACTGGTGCAGCCACTGTGGAAGAGAGCATGGAGGTTTCCTCAAAAAGTTAAAAATAGAATTACCATATGATCCAGTAACTACATTAATGGGTATTTACCCAAAGAAAATGAAAATGCTAATTCAAAAAGATATATGCCCCCCTCCGTTTACTGCAGCATTATTTACAATAGCCAAGATATGGAAGCAACCCAAGTATCCATCCATAGATGAATGAATGGACAAACATGTGGTACATATAAACAATGGAATATCATTCAGCCTAAAAAAAATGAAATCTTGCCATTTGCAACAACAGGGATGGACCTATAGAATGCTAAGTGAAATAAGTAAGAGAAAGACATAATACCATACAATTTCACTCACATGTGAAATTTTTTTTTTTTTAAAGATTTTTTATTTATTTATTTGAGAGAGCGAGAATGAGAGAGAGTACATGAGAGGGGGGAGGGTCAGAGAGAGAAGCAGGCTCCCCGCCGAGCAGGGAGCCCGATGCGGGACTCGATCCCGGGACTCCAGGATCACGACCTGAGCCGAAGGCAGTCGCTTAACCAACTGAGCCACCCAGGCGCCCCTCACATGTGAAATTTAACAAACAAAACAAATAAAGAAAGAAAAAGACAAACCAAAAAAACAGACTTTTAAACATAGAGGACAAACTGGTGTTTACCAGAAGGGAGTTAGTTGGTAGGGGGATGGATGAAACAGGTGAAGGGGATTAAGAGTACACATATTGGGATGAGCACTGAATAATATATAGAATTGGTGAATCACTGTATTGTTCACCTGAAATTGATATTACACAGTCTGTTCATTACAGTGGAATTAAAAAAAAAAAAAAACCAGCCAATTGACCTACACAGCCCAATCCAAGAATTACTAGATACTTGGTGCTAAGCCACATGAATTTTATTCACAAATGAAAAAGAATGCAAAAAGATCAATTTGCTTAAATTTTCCTAAGTGACAACTCTATTCTAGACCAGTGATAAGGACAACTCCAGGGTGTGCCACCTTTTTAGATTCAAAGCCAAGAGGAAACACCAATGGTCACTCCTGGAGCCCTAACAGACTGGTACTATTTTTATAATCAGAAAAATATATATATTTAAAATATCAATGAATAAGGGGGAAAAAACAGGCCATGCTCAATAAGAGCTTATCAGAGAAATACTAATGATCCTTTCCACAACTTTTGCTGGATATTGCTACATACACCTCCTTCTCATACTATGTGATATTTTTAATTAAAACGGAGTCTGTACTTTCAGGAAATGCTCAGATACTCTAATCACAAGAAAAGCATAGTCAGGATCAGAAGCATAGGATGGAAAGGGGATTAAGGGATGGCACACTGCCAAGCTTCAGAGCCTTTCCCACTCCCCAACCCCCAACCTAAGTTTCTTTATCAATTTTCATCACAATAATAAATTGAACAGTTTAAAAATCATGGCAATATTCTCATCTTGGACAAGATGACCTCTTTAGACAGGGAAAATGTTTTACTGCACTCTACCAAAAGACCTATTTATTATTTTCAATGTCAGAACTGTCTTAATCGTTTACCACTGCCACCATCTATCTCCCTTCCCCTTATTGCTGAGTTTGTGTTGGTGCAGATAATTAGAGCTATTAGTTGGCATTCAGTCCAGAAGTTTTCAAGAACTAAAGTAGGACCATTAGGGGAATTTTCTCAAATTCCTTCCTGACCGTAATAACACTAATGATGTGGGACTCTGGCCTACCCTTTCAAGTCTCTCTTTCTCACTTTTCCTGCCTCCTCACTGAACTTAGACCCACACAAGTTTCTTTTTTCTATTTGTATACCCAGGCTGTTTAATGTGGTAAAACACACACACACATGCACACACACACACACTCACAAAACCAATGAGGATGAGTGCCATGCACACCTATGGTCTTGAAAGTTACTGCCCCTCTGTCATCCTGCAGGGTCAGCTCCATCTCCCAACTCTGTTCTTCCAAGCCCCTGCACACAAACCTCCTGCAGGGCACCTTCCTGCCACCTTCTACCTCCTCTGCAGGCAAGAATGCTTCAATGTCCTACCCTCCAGCAGCGAACGTATTTACATTGCCAACCACCATCATGATATTTTTCCTTCTTGGGTCAGAAGAAGGAGCATGGCCACTCCTACATAATTAATACTAAAATGATAACAAGAACACCCACAATGTACCACGTCTCTCATCTTACATAAAGCTTTATGCTCCATTTGTGCTCTAGATCGCATTATCTCCTCTCCTTAGTCCATTAATCCTCTCCTCTCCAGCTTCTCGACTATCACTTTCCCCTCAAATTCAAATCCCTCAGACTTCCACATCTAGCCAAGATAAAGAAACAGTGAGATTTACCCTTCCACCTGAAACAACTTTTTTAAAAATTGGGCCAAAATATATGAAACAATGATTTTCCAGACCCTGGACATTAGGCAACAAAGGACAATGATGCCTGAAAGATGGGAAATACAGGTGATCCTTTGCTTACAGCCCTGAAAGCGCTTCCAGGCTGCAGTATAGGGAAGGGATCCTGGGTGGAGCCTGGTCAACTAGTCAAGTTGAAGAGATATGGCCTAGTCTTAAAAGACCAAAGTGAATCCACAGGACAGAGTGACAGGAGAGGTACAGACAGAGAGAACTCAGGGGATCTGCAGAGGGTGCCGCTCGAGTACTCAGCAGAGTACTGGAGGGCCCAAGTGCATGATGAAACTACGGAGGCTGAAGGAAAAACCTGAAAGCATGAAAGACCACAGTAATCGGAGCTCCCAGAGGGCCAGAATGCTTGGGGACACAGACATTCCATCTATAGCAAAAGCCAAGAAGCAGAGAAAAACCATAATTAAGTTGGACCTGCAACCTGAGAAGTACCACAGGCCAACAAAAGTAAAAGGGCAGCATCATTTTATCCAGAATTACTCCATAAATTTTGGTGGCCTATGAGTGGCAGGGCAGGGGAGAGGGGCATACTACTAAGTTCCTTCCTAGTGCCAGGCACTTGAGAGGGTTCAGTAAAACACAGTCCCTGCCCTTGTGTACATTCTGTAGTCTTCAGGACAGATGCATCAACTCCCTCCTCTGAGATACTCCTTCGGCTTTTGGCCAGCAGCCAGGTAAAAGGTCCCCTCCTTGAAAAAGCCTTCCTTCATCCCTCTAGTGACTACAGAGTAGCCTGCTTTCCTTTCCTTACCGTACTCTTCACAATTTCTAATTATCACTTATTATTACTATATGATTATGATTACTTATTGTTTTGTCCTATGCACATTTAGAATATGAGCTCCATCAGCGAAGAAATCATGTCTGTCATCACAGCACAGCATATAACCATTGAAGGTACTCAAACACTTCCTGAATTAATGAAAACAAGAGCTAAGACCAGGATAAGTTTTCTGATGATCAGCATTTCCTAGGCTAGTTAGCCCCAAATCCTTAGATTTGGTTCCCCTAGTTTTGAAGGCGCATACAAAGTACTCACCTCTACCTGAGTCACATTGATGACCAGCACCACCACCATCAGCACCGCAAGCAGACAGCAGAAAAGCCGTAGTTTGAAGAAACTGATCCACATTGTCTGGCTGTGTCTTGATCACCCATGGCCGACGCCATGCTACCTTCACTCCTCAAAACGCCATGTCTTTGTTCTTCTGATCTGCAGACGAGCTTTTAGCTGAATTTGTTTCTTTTCTGCTAGTATCATTAAGAGTTCTTTGTATGGAGGAGAGGCTGGGGTTGATTTAAGAGGCACATTTTTCTTCAAAGGACTCCTTCAAAGAGGGAAGATGAGAATACAGATCACCAACTGCAACAGCCTAGTGTGTGGTAATAGGAAAGATGCCACACTTCCTCTTCCTTAACCCTCTCAAAGGCCCAAAGTCATGAGGGGAAAGCAAAGAGCCAGAGCACAGTAAGATCTGTTCCATATTCAATTTGCTCAAACCCAACCCGACTTCCATATAAATACAGCGATATTTGTCCTGCGAATTTTAGGTTTTAACTCTGAAGAACGTCTTCAAACCCTTAGAATTAGAAAATTAAAGTCACTGCTAGATTTCTAGAGGTCTAAGTAAATAAAATCACTCCCCTTCCCTTATAGTTCAAGTTATATAACACTCCTGAAGTAATTATATTTGACGAGCATTGAGAGGAAACCTGGTGATTTTATGCAGAGTTCTGGAAGACTGTGCAAACCATCCCGACCTCCTCTAGGAAACAAGGAGTGCTGTCCCCCTGCACAGCAGAAGACGTGAAACACCCTTTGGATATCCAGCTCCCCCACCATATATGTAGAACTGATGATGCTCCCTCAGCTGAGTAACAGGGCCCAGGAGGGAAGACACTTGCCCTGAAGATATAGGAAAGAAAAGCTAAGCCTGAGGATTAAAAAGAGACCCAAATCCTTCATCATAACTGCTAGAGGCAGAGGACTTCACAGCCTGCCGCTCCTACCTGTTCCCCCATAGAATGAACTCAAAATGCTTTCCCCAGTTGTTATTTCAGTATAGGTAAACAGAAAAAAATACTAGGATTTTGTTTCTACCTAGACTCTCCATGGAGGGCAGGGTGGAGAAGTCAAGGTGAAAGGGTGCACAACTATGGCGCAGAGGATCTCTGAATACCTCAGCTGCACCAGAGTTCCCTGCAGCTTTGTACTGGACCTGGCAAGCTGTTCTCCTCCCTCACTCTTCCACTCCGCCTGTCTAATCCATTCCCATGCCACAAGGACCATGACAACTCCTCCTCACCTCCGCTTCATAAAGGAGACAGAGCTAAGCTATTCTATCTTGCTCTCCATCCTCAGAATTCCCACAGCACTTTCTTCTCACTTCACTTCTCAGCGTTTTCACTCCTCTGTATTTGTACGTATTTCCTGTGCCCCCAAGTAGACTTATACCAATTATGATTTTAAAAAAACAAAAAACAGAAACCAGGGGCGTCTGGGTGGCTCAGCTGGTTAAGCGTCCAACTGAAGGTACTCAAACACTTCCTTGGTTTTGGCTCAGGTGGTGATCTCAGGATAGTGAGATCGAGCCCAATGTACGGCTCTGTGCTCAGCATGGAGTTGGCTTGTCCCTCTCCCTCTGCCCCTTCCTCCACTTGTGAGCTCTCTCTCTCAAATAAATAAAAATCTTAAAAAACAAAACAAAACAAACAAAACAGGGGGCGCCTGGGTGGCTCAGTCGGTTAAGCGTCTGCCTTCGGCTCGGGTCATGATCCCAGGGTCCTGGGATCGAGTCCCGCATTGGGCTCCCTGCTCAGCGGGGAGCTGCTTCTCCCTCTCCCTCTGCTGCTCCCCCTGCCTATGCTCTCTCTGTCAAATAAATAAAATCTTAAAAACAAAACAAAATACAGAAACCATGTATCAGAGAAAAAGCAACTTAGTAATAACAATGTATCATGCTCCTTTGATTCCCTCACAGCACCGCCCCCCTTACATGATATATGTTGATTCGACAATGCACAAAACAAAAAATTATGGAGGCCTACTCTGTACCACACACTGTACTCAGTGCCAGAAATTCCTATTAGGCAAGAGGTAGTTCCTCTCCTCAATTAAATAGGAATATTTATTCCTCTACAGGCTGTCACCTCTACAGGGATACCAAGCACTGTGGAAGACCACACTTAAGCATTTGATGACCCCTCAACCCCGCCCCTCTCTAACACCCAAGCACCCACTCACCCCAAAGTGCCTGTAAATTCTGGGAAGGAATGGCTATGAATTAGAAGAAGTAACTGTCATCAGGGCCCAAATGCTCCTCCTTAGAAACCCTCTCAAGAAGGTGGCCATAAGAATCATAGGCTTCGAGGGGCACCTGAGTGGCTCAGTCGTTAAGCGTCTGCCTTCGGCTCAGGTCATGATCCCAGGGTCCTGGGATCGAGCCCCACATCGGGCTCCCTGTTCCGCAGGAAGCCTGCTTCTCCCTCTCCTGCTCCCCCTGCTTGTGTTCCCTCTCTTGCTGTGTCTCTCTCTGTTAAATAAATAAAATCTTAAATAAAAAAAAAAATCATAGGCTTCCCTCACGCCCAGAGAGGGAGAAGACCGAAGATGATACTCAACCGAGATTCAGCAGCACAGCAGTAAGCACGGTGTGTGTACTGCGGAAACAGCAGCAGCTTCGAGAAGGTCAGTGTTATTCAGAGCCAGGTGGCAGCAGCGCAGCAGAGGTCAGGGGTGCAGCAGCACGGCAAGGGCAGCAGACTCCAGAACTACGGGGACTAGAGGGATGTAGGCAGCAATGCAAACATGCAAGAAACCCCTCACGGCCAAGGATCATTACTGGAGGGGCATGCCAAGAAAAGACCCAACTTCCTGCTAGGAGAAAGTAGAGCACTGAGGCTTGAGAGACCCATTTGTGTATCTAAGTGGATGTGGCTTGAGGCGACTTAGACCTCTCTTTGAAAAGATATATATTACAATGTTGATAGTCGTTACCTCTGCACAGCTTTTTTTCTCCTTCATCTTTACCTTTGTGTCCTAGTTTTTCACCAGGAAATAAAAATTACAAATAAAAAGAAAAAAGCAGGTTTCTAAAAGTAATAATTAAAGACGAGCCATAAGGAGAAACAGAGCATTAAACCAAATATAGGAAAACAATTCAATTTAAAATGAAAAATTTCAAAGGGAAAGAAGGAATCTCTAACTGTTCTCTACTGTTTTCCTACATATAAAACCTAGGCATTATAAGAAGAGAGTTATTTGCAAAGACAGCAAGACAGTATCATTCGGTATCTCAAAGTGCCTTAGAATTGAGTAAAAACAAAAGTGCTAGATGGGAATGACTCTAAGGAAAAGTTTCCTAGATCAATGGAAAATAAAATACATTACTGAATGTTATGTACCTTTTTTTTTTTAATTTCCAGTTCCCAAGAAGAGATGCTTATTAGAACTAAGAGATTAGAGCTTACATCTAACTTTCCGTCCAGTGTAAAGTCCTGAATTCAAGCAATCATGACAACGCTTCTTCTTTTCTTGCCACATTCAAAGCACGGGTTGATGTTTTCTCATTTTTATACCATTCTTCCTGCTGCAACAGGGATACGCATATGACATACAGGTTAAAGATACTGAAATTAAGGAAAACATATTTGAAATAAAGAGTACAATTTTATACCGAGATGCACATAGATTTCAGTATAACATAGGAGGAGAAACATTTCCTTTACTACTAATAAAAAACAGTGGCTATTTATGTATGTTGTCGCAACAACCCTAGACTGCCCTTATGTACCTGACATCCTACCCATCTCATAAGAGAATTACAGAGTGATTGCTTCATCACCGGGAATTAAAATTGTCAGTAACATCAATGAGATAGTTGAGTTCAGTACTAAAAAGAAAATTAGGCAGCAAACCCCTCCTCTAGGGAACTAAAGTTCTTGGACAACCATTTCACAAAGACAATGTATTACAGGATAACCACACATCCAGTTTCTGGGACAGTCCCCATTCTAAAAACCCTGAACTGCTATCCACATAAATATAATTGTACTTGCCAGACCAAATGTCTAGAATTTTAATTCAGAATACATGGACCCCCTACATAGAAGACAGATCACAGATTTACATGGAATATAACCAAACTTAAATATTTATATATCAGGGGCACCTGGGTGATTCAGCCAGTTAAGCATCCAACTCTTGATTTCAGCTCAGGTCATGATCTCAGGGTTGTGAGATCAAGCCCTGTGTCAGGCTCTGCATAGAGCCTGCTTAAGATTCTCCTCTCTCTCTCTTTCTCTCTCTCCCTCTGCCTCTCCCCCTCTAAAAAATTATATATCAAACTTTCCAAATTGCCCCTGTATAACTCATAAACACAGAGAACAAACTGATGGTTGCCAGAGGGGAGGGGAGTGGGGGGGGGGTGGGCAAAATAGATGAGGAGGATTAAGAGGTACAGACTTCCAGTTACCAAATAAATAAGTTATGGGGATGCAAACATAGCATAGGGAACATAGTGAATAATACTGTAATAACTCTATATGGTGACAGACAGTAACTACACTGATTGTGGTGATCATTTCATAATGTATATAAATGTCAAACCACTATGGTGAACACCTGAAACTAATATAATATTGCATATCAACCATACTTCAATAAATAAATAACAAACAGCAGCTATATTTCACAGGGTGCTGGGTAAGACCTGAAACTTAACAGGCCAGGATCTATAGAAAGAACTGGAGACATATCCACAAACATGACAATGATGGGTCACCAAATAAGGTCAACCCTTGGACAAAGAAGAAGCACAGCAGAAGTCTGCAGGACTTGTTTCCCCTGATTCCATTTCTCTTTCATTTATCCCCACCTCACACACCCAAAGTGCTGACTCACCACCCAGGCCTCCTTCCCTTGCCCTTCTTCCAAAGCAGCACCCCATGCTTTCATGGGGGGTTGGAGGGGTGGAGAAAAGCAGATGAGAAGTAAAGAAATCAGTTAAATAAGTCACAGAGTAGTAAGTGCTGTAAGAAAAAAGTAAGGCACATTGATAGGCTGTGTTCTTTAACCTTGCATGCATATTAATATCATCCTGTAAGCTTTTAACAATGCCAATGCTTAGACTAGACTCAACTAACTGAATCGGAATCTGGTGGGAGCAGGGTCCAAGAAACAGCTTTTAAAAAAAAGGTCTCCAAATGATTATAATATACTGCCAAGCAGGGGAACCACTAGTATGAGGTGGCCAGAGGGGTTATTTGTATCAGTGGGTCAGGGATGGCCTTTCCAAAATGATCTCTGAATTGTAACTTACACTGTCCCCTCAGGACAATCCGATTCCAGGGTAACAAGGACAGCCAACCTCGCTTCAGTGATCTATTCCTTCGTTTCCCATCTCAGTAACAATTAACAGCACTGTATCAGGCCAGAGACTGTGAAGGAGACAAGAGACTAAGTACAGTCAAAGGAAAGCAAAACCCAAACACCTTGGAGGAAAGCGTGTTGCTGCCTCCACTGCATGGAATCAGACAATTAATGATCAGGGTCTGGGAGTCCCGCCAGCTTCAAGTTACACCCTGATGTTCCAAATGATAACCACACTGAGGAAGGGGAAGGCCCATTGAGCAATGTGATTCTTCATCTTTAGGAAATTGGCAGCAATCCTCCTTTAGAGTAAATAATGAAAAGAAAGGAAAATTTTACAGACAATTACACACAAAATTCGTATAAATCCTGACGGAGAATGCCACTTACCACCACCCTATTGGCCTTTGATCAAGCGGAGTTGGGTGACAGACCAGGGTTTCCACATCACACCTTGCAAAGTCACACGCTTCTCTCCCCAAACGACCTGAATCTGATGTCCCAAAGCGTCAGCTCAATAATGTCAGAAGAGCCCAAAGTGTGAGAGCATCGCCAGGCAAGTGGCAGCTGGGCCCCGGGGCAGCAATGAGACCGGAGAATGGGGCTGAGGAGGGAAGCGTAGCAGAGTGCACCGCACCGGGTTAGCGAGAGGTCTTTAGCGGCTGCACCTGCCCGCCTTGCAGCAAGTCCAGAAAACTGAGCGCGGAGATGTTCGCATCAGCCTCGCCCTCTCCCTGCCCGGACCCGCAGCGGCTCGGGCAACTCAGGTCCGCGGCTGCGGCAGCCGGAGGCTGCAATTCTGCCCCCGCCTAGGGCTGAAGCCTCCCCTTTCTGGTTCCAGAACCTCCAGCCGTGATCCCCGAGTCTGCAGCTCCTCTGCACCAGGCCGGGGACTCAGGGGTCGACGCGTGCGGAGGAAGGGGCTTCGCAGACTAGAGGCGCTCGCGAGGCGCCAAGCAATGGGTCGCTCGAGCGGCAGGTACCCAGCCCGGCGCCTGCGCAAAGGCCGGAGTCCCGCACTCACCGCCAGGCCCAGCTGTCCGCGTTGCTCTCTCCGGTCGCTCGGCATTCGGACGCCCGGATCTGGTGCCGCTGCGCCAGACTGCCTGGCCCCTGCTTCCTGGCCCCGCTACGGCTCCTCACCCCCGACCCCTGGCTACAATTGGTTGAATCCCAGGAGGGGCGGGCCGAGGGCACTGACTGACAGCCGCGGCCGCCCTGCGCGGAATGCTGAGCCCCGAGGCGAGGCAAGCGCTGTGGGCGCCGCTCGCGCTCGGTGCCGCCTTGCTTCTGCGCGCAAGGAGGTCGCCCAGCTGTAGCCCTGTGGCCTGAGCTCTGGCCCTTCTCGGGACCGGCTTCTTTCGCCTTCGAACGTCAGGGTTTCCCAGGGACAGTCTGTTTCAAGGCTTTTTTCTTGTCAGCGAAAGTGACCAAACCGGAGAAGCCCCTACTTGGGCCGTCTTTCCCGTCAGTGGCGGAATGTATTGTTTCCTCTGCCAGAAAAAACACTATTGGCCATGCACGAGCACTGGGACGACATGTCCTTACATCTTGCCCTGCTTGAAATTAGTCGACTTACTCTATTTGCCCTTAAAACAGCCCGTTCCTTTTACTCTTCCTGTACATAACATAGGTCTTCTGACAAAAATGCCTGCATACGTTCCCCCCCCCCCCCCCCGCCCCAATTCTGGGTTATCCTATTTTGGACATCCCTCTAAGCCGTAAGACGTCCACGACTATGTGAAATTCAGAAACTGACAGGAGTCCTTGGAAGACAGATGGAGGACCTGCTCAGGAAGCCGGAAGGTACTGCGGACTGCTCTGTGTTCTTCAGTGCACAGTGGGGTTAATGGAATTTATCCCAGCAAAACGCAGACTCTAAAAATAGACCTACCCCCAGACTATTATCTCAAGGTTGAAGAAGAAGAATTAATACAAATTGCAACTAACATTAATTATTTTTACATTTACTGACCACAATGGACTCTACGTGCTTATTCAGATGTTTTCGTGACAGGACTACATGCATGGGTGACTAGACCTACAAATGGAAGAAAAGGAGTTTCATTCTCCTTCCTGGAGAAATTCAGCCTTCCAGGGCCTGTTCATAAAAGGTGGCTTCCGTTGCCTCTGTGCCAGATGAAGAACCCCATATGATAAACTTGTGCTCTAAGTCCTGTCTCCCAGATGCCCCACCACCTATCTTTTACAGTTTGTCTGCCTGGTAAGTGGCAAATACTTGAACAGGATATGCTGACTTCTAGGTCATGGTTTTGGACCACATTAGTGATCTCTGATAACCCCTTTCTCACACAGGCACTCATAACCCTGAAGCAGTTGAGTCATCTTACCTATATACAGCCGTTTTAGCCACAAACGAGTGGCCAGGACCAGAGAGGCCTGCCTATCACTACCGGATATTTTCAAATAAATCTGACTGTAAAGTCACCACACTCCCAGTGAAAAATACTATCATACAAAAATATACAATTTGGATCTTAGCCTGACTGGGGCTGACACACAGCTCTGCCTCTTACTAGCAGTGCCCTCCTAGGCAAAGGACTTAACTTCTCTGGGCTCAGTTCCTCAACTGTAGGTTAGGGGCAACACTACCTGCACTTAGGAATAAATGAAATGACAAATGAAAAGTCCCCTAGCACAGTGTCCCAAATCTCTTCCTCTTAAATTCCCTACCTCAGGTTATGACATGGCATAAGGAATTTCTGAATAATACATTTATGATAATCTAACTTTGAAAGCTGGAAAAAATGAGAACATAAGGTTTGTATGTCATGATACAAAACCAAAGGAACTGTTCATTTCTGACCCATCTGCAAAAAAGCTTTTTTTAATAAGATTTTATTTATTTATTTGACAGAGAGAGACAGTAAGAGAGGGAACACAAGCAGGGGGAGTGGGAGAGGGAGAAGGAGGCTTCCCACAGAGCAGGGAGCACGATGCGGGGCTTGATCCCAGGACCCTGGCATCATGACCCGAGCCGAAGGCAGACGCCTAATGACTGAGCCACCCAGGCGCCCCTGCAAAAAAGTTTAGATGCTAATGTTATTAAATTTTATTTCTCTAAGAAAACAAAGCATGGATCTTAAAGTTAGATAAGCAAAAAAGCAAATTAAAACCTGTTTCTGATGTAGCTAATTTGGGGGATATTTACCAACAACCTGGCTCCATCTCTGACGGCAGAAGCTGGGGCACAAGCACTTCTGAGCCCATGTCAGTTCCTGCTTGTTTGCTTCTGAACCCTTTGAACAAGTGACTAAAATCTGACCCCCAAGCCCCTCAAACCATTGTTCAAAATAAGTGACTACTGTCATATTAGGTACCAAACACCCTATTTCCATAACACCATGGACCATGAGAAGATGCTGCCAACGGTAGGAGACTAGAAGGAAGAGGAATTTGGTGCCTGTATGAGTCTGTTCAGGCTGCCGTAATAAAATGCCATAGGCTGGGTGGCTTAAACAACAGAAATTTATTTTCTCACAGTTCTGGAAGCTAGAAGTCCCAGATCAAGGTGCCAGTTGATTCAGTTCCTGGTGAGAGCTCTCTTACTGACTTGGAGATAAACACCTTCTCACTGTTTCCTCCTTTTTTTTTCCCCAAAGGAAGTGTGTGAGTGTGTGTGTGTGTGTGTGTGTGTGTGTGCGCGCGCGTGATTTCCCAGGTAGAGGGGCACTTGGAGGCCTCAGGAGCTCTGCTGGGCAGTGCAAAAGAGCTTCTTCTCCTGCTACTTCATATCCTGTCTGAATTCTTCTAGCTCTCCAAGCTGGTCCTCCTTCTCAGGTGGCCACAGCTCCTTCTTGTGCTGTATGACATAGTCCTCAAACCACCTGACCTGACTGGCAATCCAGAACATAGCCACAGGGAAGGTTAGGTAGTGTGTCATCTGAAACACCTCCAGCTTCACTCCCATCTTGTTTCTTTATCCCCCGTCTTCTTATAAGGACACCAGTCTCATTGGATTAGTGCCCCACCCTTATGACCTCATTTAACCTTAATTGCCTCTTGCTGAGAAAGGCAGTCTCATGCATGCAGTCTTTCATACATATGGCCTTGGCCTGGAACACTTCCTTACCAAAAGATGAAAGAGTCCTCACAGCTTGTGCTGGAATTTTTGCCCTGTGTGGGACTTTCTTCGTGTAGTCCTTTATTTTAAGACACCTGAGAATTCCTTCGCCGCTTCCACCATGCGAGGACACACTAAAAACACAGCCATCTATGAACCAGGAAACTACCCTCACCGGACACCAAATCATCTGGTATCTTGATCTTGGACCTCTCAGCCTCCAGAACTGTGAGAAATAAATTTATTTTGTTTATAAGCCACTCCATCCCTGGTATTCTGTTATAGCAGCCCAAATGGACTAAGATCCTTATACTATCCACTCAAAACAATTTTCCCAAAGCCACTTAGGTCATCTCCCTTTTTCTTACCCCTTCAGTGAATTTATGTCATACACCTGTAATACTTAGATTCAGTCGTCATAATCCACACTCCATCCTAAGATCCCCTGACATCTACTTGAAATTTGGGGGGTAAAATTTACATATAATAAAACTTCAGTCCTTATGTACTATTCTATTAGTTTTAAAGGTCAGTATGTGAGGATAAAGAGGTCAATTCATCAAAGATCTAACAATTATAAATATTTATATATAAATATTAGATATTATGTATATAAATATCAGATATATTACATAAATATATAAAGCAAATACTACCAGAACTAAAAGGAGAACTACAGAGCTATACAATAATAGTTGGAGACTTTAATATTCCATTCTCAACAATGGATAAATTATCCAGATAGAGAATCAATAAGGAAACAGCAGATTTGAACACTACAAACCAAATGGATCTAACAGACACATACAGAACATTCCACCCAACAGCAGCAGAACACATTCTTTTCAAGGGCACATGGAACATTTTTCTAGGATAGATCATGTTAGGTCACAAAACAAGTCTCAACATATTAAAGAAGATAGAAATTATATCAATTATCTTTTCCAACCACAGTAAAATGAAATTAGAAATCATTAAGAGGAGAAAAACTGGAATATTCACAAATACATGGAAATTAAACACATTCCTGAACATCCAATTAATAAAAGAAGAAATTAAAGGGATATAAAAAAATATTTTGAGACAAATGAAAATAAAGACAAAATACCAAAACTTATGGGACGCAGCAAACAGTTCTCAGAATTGTGTCAACTATATTCAAACTTAAAAAATTTATTTTAGGGGACACCTGGGTGGCTCAGTCGGTTAAGCGGCTGCCTTCGGCTCAGGTCATGATCCCAGAGTCCTGGGATCGAGTCCCACATCAGGCTCCCTGCTCGGCAGGAAGCCTGCTCTCCCACTCCCACTCCCACTGTTTGTGCTCCTGCTCTCGCTATCTCTATCTCTGTCAAATAAATAAATAAAATCTTAAAAAAAATTTATTTTAGGGGCAGCTGGGTGGCTCAGTCAGTTGAGCATCTGCCTTTGGCTCAGGTCATGATCCCTGGGTTCTAGATCGAGCCGCTCATTGGGCTCCCTTCTCAGTGAGGAGTCTGCTTCTCCCTCTCCCTCTGCCCCTCGCCCCCACTCGTGCTCTCTAATAATACAATCTTTAAAAAATTTTTATTTTAAAAATAAAAGCATCAGAGCAGAAGGATCTATAAGGAGCAGAATAAAGGGGTAAAAGGGTAGGGCAGGGAGGGAGTGATAACTGCTAGATGATCAGACTTGTGAAACTATTTGGGGTAATCTTAAATGTATACAGCGGATCTAGTGGAGCATCTGGAAAAAATAAGAGTGGGTATATAGCAGATCATGGGACTGAAAAGAATAAGGCAGTTTTTAATTCCAAGAAATTTTTTTAAAATACAAGAAAAGATGGGGCACCTGGGTGGCTGAATCGATTGTCTGACTCTTGATTTTGGCTCAGGTTATGATCTCAGGGTCTTGAGATTGAGCCCCACAACTGACTCCACGCTCAGTGGGGAGTCTGCTTGAGATTCTCTCTCCCTCTCCCCCTCCCCCTACTCACATGCACACATGCTCTAAATAATCTTTAAAAAAATACATATGTGTATATATATGAATGGAAATGTAATCATTGTATAATAGTACCCTATACAGTAAAATATATTTACTTACATAATAATAATGTAAAGACTGAATTTTGACTTCACTAAATTCATGGCCATTATTCACAGTAGGAAAAGGAAAGGAAGAAATTTGGAGGATGGTACAGAGCCAAGTCCTCAGTTATCATAAGAGGAACTCAGTTGAAAGTGTCTAAAACTTAGGGATCGGTCAAAACAGTATACCAAAGTTAATACCAGAAGAGATAGCTCAGAGGTAGCGTGGGACAGGGCAGGAGACTGCCATTTTTCATTATTTTATTACTATGTGCATGCATTATACTGTAAACATTTTTTAAGTTGATGAAACAAAAATTAAAATTTTGTATGATTTTTTAAAATTAAAAAGGAAGCAGTTCTCAAAGGGAAGTTTATAGTGATAAATGCATACATCAGGAAAAAAGATCTCAAATAAACAGCCTAATTTTACACCTCAAGGAATTAGAAAAAGAACATATTAAACCCAAAGTTAACCAAAGAAGGAAATAATAAAGATTAGAAAATAAATAAATGAAATAGAGAACAGGAAAAGAAAAGATTAATAAACTAAGAGTTGGCTCTTTGAGAGATAAACAAAACTGACAAACCCTTAGCTAGACTAACCAAGAAAAAAAGATAGGACTGAAATAAAATTATAAATGAAAGAAGAAATATTACAACTGATACCATACAAATACAAAGGATCATGAGACTACTATGAACAATTATACACCAACAAATCAGACAACCTAGAATAGAGAAATTCCTAGAAACATACAATCTACCAAATCAGAAAGAAATGAATAAGGAGTAAATAGTTTTGTGTGTAAACAGCCACCCAGGCCCCCCATCTTGTCTTGTATTTTAAAAAATTTCTTGGAATTAAAAACTGCCTTATTTTTTTCAGTCCCATGATCTGCTATATACCCACTCTT
The DNA here is from genome assembly GCF_002201575.2 of Neomonachus schauinslandi. Classification (NCBI taxonomy): domain Eukaryota; kingdom Metazoa; phylum Chordata; class Mammalia; order Carnivora; family Phocidae; genus Neomonachus; species Neomonachus schauinslandi. The sequence continues at coordinate 47,820,676 of NC_058403.1, read as the reverse complement.
ATTTTTTCCAGATGCTCCACTAGATCCGCTGTATACATTTAAGATTACCCCAAATAGTTTCACAAGTCTGATCATCTAGCAGTTATCACTCCCTCCCTGCCCTACCCTTGTACCCCTTTATTCTGCTCCTTAGAGTAGATTCTTTTGCTCTGATGCTTCTATTTTTAAACTAAATTTTTAAAATTTGAATATAGTTGACACACAATTCTGACCTAGAAATATATAATCTGCCAAGAGTAAATCAGAGAAGATACGTTCGTTACATTACTCCTTTCTGCCCGTGGATGCCGCCGAGTAAGCATCGTTAAAGTCTCCCCTCCCACCGCTGTCATGTCTAAGTCAGAGTCTCCCAAAGAGCCTGAACAGCTGCAGAAGCTTTTCATCGGAGGTTTGAGCTTTGAAACAACCGATGAGAGTCTGAGGAGCCATTTTGAGCAATGGGGAATGCTTACGGACTGTGTGGTAATGAGAGATCCAAACACCAAGTGCTCCAGAGGCTTTGGGTTTGTCAGTATGCCACTGTGGAGGAGGTGGATGCAGCCATGAATGCAAGGCCACACAAGGTGGATGGAAGAGTTGTGGAACCAAAGAGGGCTGTCTCAAGAGAAGATTCTCAAAGACCTGGTGCCCACTTAACTGTGAAAAAGATTTTTGTTGGTGGCATTAAAGAAGACACTGAAGAACATCATCTAAGAGATTATTTTGAACAGTATGGGAAAATTGAAGTGATCGAGATCATGACTGACCAAGGCAGTGGCAAAAAGAGAGGTTTTGCTTTTGTAACATTTGATGACCATGACTCTGTAGACAAGATTGTCATTCAAAAATACCATACTGTGAATGGCCACAACTGTGAAGTAAGGAAAGCCCTATCTAAGCAAGAGATGGCTAGCGCTTCATCCAGCCAAAGAAGTCGAAGTGGTTCTGGAAACTTTGGTGGTGGTCGTGGAGGTGGTTTTGGTGGGAATGACAACCTTGGTCATGGAGGGAACTTCCGTGGTCGAGGTGGCTTTGGTGGCAGTCGAGGTGGTGGTGGATATGGTGGCAGTGGGGATGGCTATAATGGATTTGGTAATGACGGAAGCAACTTTGGAGGTGGCGGAAGCTATAATGATTTTGGCAATTACAACAATCAATCCTCAAATTTTGGACCCATGAAAGGAGGAAATTTTGGAGGCAGAAGCTCTGGCCCCTATGGTGGTGGAGGCCAATACTTTGCCAAACCACGAAACCAAGGTGGCTGTGGTGGTTCCAGCAGCAGCAATAGCTATGGCAGTGGCAGAAGGTTTTAATTACTGCCAGGAAACAAAGTTTAGCAGGAGAGGAGAGCCAGGGAAGTGACAAGGAAGCTACAGGTTACAACAGATTTTTTTTTTTTAAAGATTTATTTTTTGACAGAGAGAGAGACAGTGAGAAAGGGAACACAAGCAGGAGGAGTGGGAGAGGGAGAAGCAGACTCCTTGCTGAGCAGGGAGGCCGATGCGGGGCTCGATCCCAGGACCCTGGGATCATGACCTGAGCCGAAGGCAGACGCTTAACGACTGAGCCACCCAGGCGCCCCCAGGTTACAACAGATTTGTGAACTCAGCCAAGCACAGTGGTGGCAGGGCCTAGCTGCTACAAAGAAGACATGTTTTAGACAATACTCATGTGTATGGGCAAAAAAATTGAGGACTGTATTTGTGACTAATTGTATAACAGGTTACTTTAGTTTCTGTTCTGTGGAAAGTGTAAAGCATTCCAACAAAAGGTTTTAATGTAGATTTTTTTTTTTGCACCCATGCTGTTGATTGCTAAATGTAACAGTCTGATCATGATGCTGAATAAATGTCTTTAAAAAAAAAAAAAAGTAAATCAGAGAGAAATGAATAAGGAGTAAACAGTAAAAAATGAGTAAGGAGATGAAATCAGTAATCAGAAACCTCCCAACAAAGAAAAGCCCAGGACCAGATGGTTTCACTGATGAATTCTACCAAACATTAAAGAATTAATGCCAATCCTTTCAAACTCTTCCCAAAAAACTGAAGAGGAGGGAACACTCCCAAACTGATTTTATAAAGCCAGCATCAGTGATACCAAAGCCAGACACGATAAGAAAACTATAACCTAATACTTTTAATGAATATAGATTCACATTTCCTCAACATAATACTAGCAAACCAAATTCAAAAATACATTAAAGGGATAATATACCATGCAAAGATGGTTCAACACACACAAATCAGTAAATGTGATGCATTGCATTAATAGAAAGATAAAAATCATAAGATCATCTCAACACATGCAAAAAAAGCATTTGACAAAATCCACA
>NC_058403.1:47801725-47818355 GCF_002201575.2 Neomonachus schauinslandi | reverse complement strand
ACACCATACTCAATGGTGAAAAGCTGAAAGCTTTTCCAGTAAGATCAGGAACAAGGGTGCCCACTCTCACCACTTCTATTCAATAGAATACTAGAAGTCCTAGCCAGTGCAATCAGGCAGGAAAAAGAAATAAAAAGCAAAATTGGAAAGAAGTAAACTTGTCTTTGTTTGCAGATGACATGATCTGATATATAGAAAATCCTAGACTCCACCAAAAAAATGTTAGGACTAATCAATAAATTCATTCATGCTGCAGGATACAAAATCAGCATACAAAAATAAGTTACTTTTCTAAAACTAAGAACTATCCCATTCACAATAACATCAAAAATAATAAAATACTTAAGAATAATTTAACCAAGGAGGTAAAAGATCTTTACACTGAAAACTAAAAGTCATTGATGAAAGAAATTGAGGAAGACATGAATAAATGGAAAGAATCTTGTGTTCATAGATTGGAAGAATTAATATCATTATAATGTCTGTACTACCTGGAGCCATCTATAGATTCAATGCAATCCCTATCAAGATTCCAATGGCATTTTTTTTTTTTTACAGAAATAGATAAAACATTCCTAAGATTCATACAGAACCACAATAGACCCAAATAACCAAAGCTGAAAAATAACAACAAAGTGGGAGGCATCACATTTCCTGATTTCAAACTATATTATAAAGCTATAGTAACTAAAACAGCATGATACTGGCATAAAAACAGACCAATAGAACAGAGTCAAGAGTTCAGAAATAAACCCATGCATATATGGTCAGCTAATATTTGATGAGAGCAAATAATACCCAATAGGGAAAGGATGATCTCTTCAATAAATGGTACTGAGAAAACTGAATATTCATATGCCGAAAAATGAAAATGGACCTCCAAATTACACCACTCACAAAAATTAACTTGAAATGGATTAGACTTAGACATAAGACCTGATACCATAAAACTTCTTGAAAGTTGTTAAGAGAGTAGATCTTAAAAAGTTCTCAACACATACAATTGTAAAGCTAGGTGAGGTGATGGGTATGTGAACTAACCTTATTGTGGTAAACATTATATAATATATACATATATCAAAGCATCATGACTTACACAATATGTCAACACTTCTCAATAGAGCTGGAAAAATTTTTAAATAAAATTGAAAAAAATTGCAGCAAATATATATAATGGAATACTACTCAGCAATAAAAAGGAAAGAAATATCAGATGAATCCCAAATAATTATTCTGAGTAAAAGAAACCACACAAAATAGGCAGGGTTATGAAGGAAATGAAGAATCTTTCGAGGGTTGTGAATATGTTCATTATCTTGGTTGTTGTGATGGTTTTATGGGCATGTATATGTGTCAAAGTTTATCAAATTGTCCACTTGATTTTTTTTAAGTAGGCTTCATGCCCAAATGTGGGGCTTGAACTCACAACCCTGAGATCAAGAGTTGCATGATATACTGTCAGCCAGACAACCCTCAAATTGTCCACTTCAAATACATGCAGTTCACTGTACGCCATTTATATCTCAATAAAGATTTTTTTAAGGTGTAATTTTTATGATTCCCTGCCGTAACCAGTATTTTGATTAACCAACTGTACTAGTCTTTTATAAATACCACTTTTAAAATACCACTGTTTGAGTGGCTTAAACAATAGAAATTTTTTTTCTCATATCTCTGGAGGCTGGAAGTCCAAGATCTAGGTCTCAGCAGGGTTGGTTTCTGTTGAGCTCTCTCTTCCTGGCTTGCAGCTGGCTGCCTTCTTATTGTGTCCTCAAGTGGCCTTTCCTCTGGGCATGCACCAGAGAATATCTTGTGTCTCTTCCTCTTCTTACAGTATACCAGTCCTATTGGATTAAGACCCCTTCCTTATGACCTTTCTTAACCCTAATTAACTCCTTGAAGTTCTTATCTCCAAACACAGTCACAGTGTGAGGGCTTCAACATATAAATTTTAGTGGGGGATACAATTTGGTCCATAACACCAACTAACTATAGGTCCCAACTGTGTCAAATGAGAGGGCTTGTACTCTACTTACTCATTCACTCCCTAACACTTTCAGCACCCAGTTTCAACAGTACCTGACAGTGTCATCTGTGCTCTGTGAGGGATATCTGCTCTTCTCTACCCATTACCTGGAAGTAATAAAATCTATACCAAATAAAACTACTAAATTAGCATTTCTTTCATTTCATACCCATTATCATAAGGCTAAGACTATTTTATTGTAAACTCATTTATATAACAATACTCTGGAACTTCCTTAGAGTTCTATCTGCAACTTGTTCTGAATTTTAGTTACCCATTAATTGCAAACACAATGAGTAACAACCATTACTACTAATCACTATAATAAACAGATGACTCACTCAAACAAATGTACAAACTTTTTATTTAGAATTAGAGACTCAAATACAAATAAAATACAATACAAAATATTAAGCCTTCATAAAACAAACCATAACCACTTTAAATCATCTATTTCTGAAACAAAATTAAAGAGAAATCTAAAAATAGTCCAAAAATCAACTTACTTTTAAACTCTTATTCTTAACATTAAAATTATTACAAAATGTTCAAAGAAATTTAATTAGAAAATGAACAAAGCCACTACAAAGAGATTCCTGCTATCTACTAAAATCAATTTAGGAATTAAAATTTAGTATGATTTCTACTCATTCACACATAAAAAGCACCTCATTTTAAAAAGACAATTATCTGTTTCACTCTAAGGTGTGAATTTTTTGTTTACTTGACTTTTAATTTTAATATGGCACAATAGGTTTGATCAGTGTAAGCAATATCACTAAAAATATTTAGTTCCTTACAGACCCTTTCTGTTTTACTTTATGAATAAATGGATCATATATTTAAAAGTTAAAACATTACAATATAATATCATTAATAAGATACATGGCAAAATAAAAATATACATTAAAAATGAAGTCTCTTTTTCTTTTATAAATGGGAAACTGATCAGACTCATGCTATATATTCCTTTTACTCCAGAAAAAAAAAAAGGTTCTATATTTTATATTATTGTTATAAATCCAATTCTAAGAATCTGCACCAAAGAAAGTACCAAGGAGATAGTATAATATCTTAAGCTCATATTGTATCTGAAAATACTTACAAAGAGTGGAACTAGACTTGCATTAAGTAGATAACAGGAAAATACTATTACAGTGTTTACATATTTAAAATAACCCAAAACAAAAATAAAAGTCCACACTCAAGAATGGCACCCACAGGGCACCTGGGTGGCTCAGTTGTTAAGCGTCTACCTTCGGCTCAGGTCATGATCCCAGGGTCCTGGGATCAAGCCCCACATCGGGCTCTCTGCTCCGCGGGAAGCCTGCTTCTCCCTCTCCCACTCCCCCTGCTTGTGTCCCTCTCTCACTGTCTGTTTCTGTCAAATAAATAAATAAAATCTTAAAAAAAAAAAAAAGAATGGCACCCACATTATTCAAGAATAAAGTTATTTGCATATATGCAAACCAGTGTGTGGCTAAATATTTTCCTAAAACATGCATATTATGAGGCCTTTAATAATTAAGCTTATAGAACCAAACTATATTGTGTTTAGATCAACTGTCATGATTGGACATTTCTGCACATCAAGAGAGTTAAAACTCTGACATCTGTTGTTCTGTAAAACTGAAGAAGATATATAAACAAACTCAGGATTTCACTAGAAAATTTCAGTTATCTCAGCAACCTATTATACTTCTTGTCATGAAATAAATGATTCCAAGATGCAATCATTCTTTTAAATTTTTAATTTCTATGAGTTCTCTTTAAAAACCATTTTAATGACATCACATTTCTTGAAGAAAATTTATTCAGAGTTCTGAATGACTTAGTCATTTTCTACAAGCAATTCTGCCGCAAGTGGTAGAGTTCCAGCTCTGTCAGAAGTCTTTTTTCCTCTTTCAAAGAAAATGAACAATATGCAAAGATTTTCCTACTGACTCACTAAATGTAAAATTAATAGTGTATAATAATAAATTTTGGAATACAATAACTTTTAAGTTTTCACAGTTTATTACTACTAACTAGCTATAATATCAGGCAAGTCACTTAATTCTCTGTACCTTAGTTTCATCTTTAAAACAAAGAGATTAGAGTAGATAATTGCTAAGATTCCTTCCAATTTTCACATGGTAGGATTCTGTGCTTCTGGAGGAATATCTCATTGATATATTGAATTTTCTATATATCAAGAAAACTGATATGAACTAAAATAGCACAGATAAACTAATCCTCTAAGAAAAAACACAAAGATCATGTTAAAGCTCAACTTCCTAAACCTTAGTAGATCCATTCTCTCTTTAGCCAGACCAATGAATAGCCCATGACATAACACTTAATTACGTAAGTTATTTTAAATTACACTGTAAACCTATTAAAATATATTAAGTCTATGCCACAATTTTCCTGCATTCTAATTTATATTATTTTCATTCTATCTACATTCAAAATAATCTGTACAGTTTAAGGTAGGGAGCTACTTAATATTCTTGCACTTCAAAACACTAGTAAAGGTAAATCAAATGAAGAGCAGAATATTAACCATTATCATAACCTGCCAATTTTAAAATAAAAGTACACTAATACTATTTATGGGCTAGAAAAACAAAGGTAAAAAAGGAAATCTTGCTGACAAATGCTAATGTTCAAATGAATTTAGCTGTGTTGTGCCATTTCTTAGAAAAAGAGGGAGAAGATATCAGCAGAAACCTACTTAGGCAATACTGAACCATGACATTTTAGGAACTTTTATGAGAAATTAATGTACCATAAAGCAGCACTTTGGTATTAGTGCAGTGCAAGTTGGTTTTTCTCTAACTATGGGCAGCAAATGAGGCACTTAACTGTAAAATAGAAAAATAGGGTATATTTAAGAAGAAAATTCAAAATCATTCATAAAAGATAATTAGCATTATTCAAAAAGTAAAAAATTCTATTTTTATTTAATGTGCATTCAACATTACACATGCTTCACTAGGGAAAATTTTGAATGTAAGACGGCTGTTTCATTTATAAGAGACAGAAAATATTTCCTTTTCAAGAGACTCTGGATTTCTGAGAATGAAATCCAAGTCTTCTCAACCTGAGGGCTACATATTTATAAACCGAGAAAAATACATCTTACCCATACTGGAGAAATGTTTCTAGCTATCAACAAAGTTATAACATGTGATCCCTGACTTTATTCTTGAAGGATTTTATATAACTTCGAAGAAAGGGATCTAGTGACTGTAACAGAAAAATGAACAGATATTTAGCACCTAAATTTAGAACACTTAAGTATTGCCACAGTTTTAAATAGTTGTATGTCCAAAGATCAGGGGAAATCAGATATATGTTGTTCAAGGATACTACAACATTCTCAAAGATTAATTTATCAAGCCTCCTTGATTTGCAAATGCATCCATCTATAACCTTCAACACAATATTATCATTTCTTCCTGAAGTTACAGATATGTATTCTTCTTAATAAGAAATAAGTGAGGTTTATTTTTTCTTAACCACCATTAAATTGTCTTCCAAATGTGGCACTTTTTCAGATAGTTGGACAGAAAATAGTCCTTTTAAAAAGTCATATTCTACCACTAATATTATTTTAAATGTTCTTCACTGTGAAACAGAGGTCAAAAAATGAAGTAAATGGCCATGGACCTTCTGCTGAAATACATAAGCAAATATAATGCAGGGTCAGAGAAGAAGAACATATGTTAATTTCTGGCAAGGAAGTTGGCACATAAATGCTTATCTATAGGGTAAAAAAGCACTGAATGAAAAGATAATGTCTGCTGTGACATTATTCCAAGCAAATGGAGCCTAGCATCTGCTTTCTTCATATCTAAGAGAAATATTCTAGTCATGCCTCTTTAAGTAAGCTTGATTTTAATTCCAGATGAACACTGCTTCATATGTTAAAACTGACACATGACATTAACTAAAGTTTTCCATGAGACAATTATATTCATTTCCTCTGAAAAATCCTATAATCTTACCCTTTCTCCCTATTTGCTTATAAGAAGGCTTTTCTTAACTCGTAAGGGGATGGTAAAGGCTTAAAAATATATGTTCTTATTCCAAGGAGGCTGGAAAATTTCTATAGTTCACAGTCTTTCATATTTGTCATCTACACTCACTTTAACAAGTCACATTCCTTACTTCATAATTAATTTCCTGACATACAGAAAAGTCTAACTTCTCTTATTTATATCTTTAAGGTAAACTCCTCTATTTTCTTGAAAGATTCTAGTTTATTTTTGAAAGGAAATGAGTACATTAAAAAACAACACTGTTGATGCAATTCAGTTGTTAGGAAATAAAGTGCATATAGCTTTCAATATAAATATTGTTTGATAGATTACAGCGAATAGCTAATAAAATCAAAATGAAGATTCAGCCCAGTCTCTAAAATATTGAAAACAAGAGACAAGAACACAAAGTCTATATAAATAGTAACAAAAATGGGGGTGATATTCCCCTTCACGAAAAAAAAAAAAGGCAACTGAAATTGTTAAGTAGATTTCTGCTTCCCAAGCAACCAGACATGCTACACAGTAATACCAACATGCAATACCTGAAATGTAGAATCGCAGTCTGACTGTTGCCCTTGAACATCAGCATTTAATTTACAATTTTCTGGTGCCTGGCTGATTTCATCTTGCAAAGTGGGAGATATGCCATGAGTATCATCTACAGAAGCCCCGTCAGACAAGGCATCTAACTTTTCAGGGGAAGGAGCTATGTGAAGCTTACTATCTCCTGTCCCTTCATCAAAATTTGTCCTCTCATCAGCATCTTCTAGCTGTTGCACTGAAGTTAAATACTGCTCAAGCAGACTATTATCCTGCTCATTGTTTAAGCTTTCCTTATTCCATTCACCGTGCTCATCACTGACATCCCCTACATCTGACTCTTTGCCATATCTGACTGTGTCAATGGAATTCCCCATTATGGAACTTTCACTGCCTTCTGTGGAACTTTTTTCAAAATCCAAAGAATCCTGCAAACAGTGAACGTGGTCTGTTAGGGAAGAATGAAAACCTGAGTCTGGAAATTCTGGTAAGGATTTCTCTTGAGGAGCCTCATCAGGAGCAATGAGCCAATCAGAATTTTGATCAGAAGAGGGCTCCTGACTTTGGGTGAATAATGGAGGTTTAGAGGGTACTAGAGTACTTGATATAGGAGGGACATCAGTATGCCAGGAACTTAGACGCTGATCCACCATCTGTTGCCAAGATTGCAGAGACCTTACCTGTAAACCAAAGGGTATAGTTTTATTATAAAATAAAAATCTTGCCTGTTTTACAATGTTCTTTGAGCTTTTTCCCCAACACTCATGAAGTTGGTAAATGGCAGATGGCAGAACTGGAGTTAGAAACAGCCTGACTCCCCTTACCCCTTCCATAGCACTCCCAGCCTAAACCAGGCTGGCACAAGTGGTACATGTCCTTGGTAACAAAAGGTCCTCAACAGGAGAGTCAGGATGGGCCAAAGCAACTCTTCTTGCTGCTACTGGAAAAACTATCAGAAGCACAACAGCCTGTGACTACAGGGTCAATAATGTACTCAACAGAAACAAATCTATTGAACAAGACAGGTTAGAGCCCATTATAAGTAGATTCTCTAAAAATCTCACCGCAGATATCCATTTAGGATAGAGTTTTTAAATGTTACCTAACAATACAGCATATACAACTCTAAAATATCCAAAAATACCCTGAGTTCTTGATAATATGACCTTTACATTTTTAACATACAATCAAAATCTCAAAATTAAACAATTAAATCTGCAAGAAGAAAGCAATATATAGAATTTTTTAGTTTCTCTTTGACCACCCTCCCAGGTAATCACTGATAGCAGTCGGACAGTGTCCTTCCAGACATTTTACTCTGTTTTCAAATATATATGGAGTTTTTAAAATCAGGCAGAACCTTAAGTTCTGAAACTTAATGTTTTTCACTAAACAATGTTATTCTGGAGAACTTTCCACATCAGTCTATACTGTTACCTTATTCGTTTTAACTCTTCCATAATGTTCCATGGTATTGTTATTCTATAATTTATTTAACCACTCCCCTAGTATTAGTAATTATAAAACCTTAGAAATCAATAACTATTTCTTAATTTTGTAGGTAAAATCCTATTATAGCAAAACATTCCAAGAAATTATCATCATGAAATACCTGATGAGATAAAATAACAGTAAAACTGATTATCTGAACTGTCCCTGAAGTATGCTATTACAGGATCTAAACTCTCTCTCTCAAGAAGTCATGTGCACTTTTTAGGACATGCATATCATAGCCATCATACATTATCTTAGTCACCTTTCATTCAGATATTCCCAAAAGGTAAAACAAGATAGATGGCTACAGAAAACTTTTAATTGAATATTTTCTACCTACTGGAAAGTTATGACAACATCCCTCAATTTAGTCACTTTCATTTATCTTTATGGTTCTTTATCCTTCTGGTCAAAATTATGAAAATATTTTTCTTTAGATTAAATAAAATGTAACAAAGTTCACTGTCCTAATTCAGAGTTAGTGGCAAAGAACATAGACCATCCTTAACCTTGAGAAAATGTGCTTAATATGCCTAACTACTCTATGATTATCTCAATAAATCTAGAATTTTTCTTGGTTCACACATTAGGTAAATCAGCAAGAATGGGTTTACCTGGTTCCAAAGGAATCTGACAGCCTCTTCTTGTACATATTTTTTAATACGTTCTTCATCCCTTTCTTTTCTTAATCTACAATAATTCAAAATTCATTACTGACACAAGGAAGGTGCTTTGACTGGCGCCTATTGTTACAACTAATAGACACATGTACTGTAAAGAGATTAATAGTCTAATAACCACCCTTTCCACTTTTAGAATATCTAAGCTGAAACTTTAGTTTTAAACTATGACTCAATGTAGAAGCCAAATGGATGTGACTGAAATTCAGATTATATTGGTTCTACAAAGTATTGCCAATGATGAAAAATAAAATAAAATATTAAATGGCTCTTTATCTGGCCTTTATTTCCCGGCCAAAACACCAAAGGTACAAGAGTTGCAGAAAGGAGTAGTTGCTCAAAGGCTACAAAACAGCAGAGGATTAGGATCACAGCTTGACATGCCATCTTCTAAGAGACTAGTAGGACTAATCCCATCAAACTTCAGTCCCTATATGCCCGGGTCCTTGACATATTCCTTGCCATCATCAAAGGACCTCCTCCCCATCCACCACTTCCCCTTATTAATTAGAGTATTCACCTGGGTTCACTGCTGCCCTCCCCATACTTATGCCTGTCACCAACCTAAGGCTCCCTTAATTGTCTGTTATCTTCCAGAATATCACCACCATTTTGTTCTACCTCTAACCCAATTCCCAGCTTTCTCTAGCCCCCCCATGTTCTTCTCCTGTGCCATCTGGGACTCCAGAATTGTAATTGGCAAATCCCTTATCTTCTCAACCTCTTTTGTGACATTTTCCTTGACCAAATCAGACCTACTGCTGATGGCATTGTCGCCCTCTCAAGGGCTATTTTGGGACACCTGGCTGGCTCAGTTGGTAAAGCATGTGATCTTGATCTCAGGGTCAGGAGTTCAAGCCCCATTAGGGCATGGGGCCTATTGGAAAAAAAAAAAAGTGGAAGCTATTTTTTTTTCATTCATACATCAGTGTCAGAAGATAGCTTCTACTGTCAACAAATGTTCTTTTGCCCTCCTCCTTGAAGAACTCCTGCCATCCTGCTAAATTTCTCCAAACTCTTTTTCAAGTACTAGCCTCCCAGAATCTGCCTGCAATCACAGAAATCTCAGCACCAGTCTCTCTCCACTTCATTCCTATCATCATTTCTGGAGACCTTAGCATTCACATGGATGCTCTAACAGGAATCCACCATATGTCATTCGTTCTCATAGTCTCACTCTAGACCCAGTCATTTTGATTACACCATTTTCAAAAATGTTTTCAAGCACCCACACAAACCACTACCTCCTATCCTCCCAGTTCACTTGCTCTTGCATCCCCCCTGCAACAATCTAGACATCCAATCTTCATCCAGACCTCCAAACTAACGATCCCCGCCTCCTCCTGTCTCCCTTACCTTCTTTAAATTCCAAGATCTACCATTATAATCATCCCTTCCCAAATATCTTTGGCTCCTTTGCCCTTCCCTCTCTCCCCTACCATATTTGCCTGGAAAAAAACCATTTCTAGTGGAACCAAATTAACCATGCCCAAATCATAAGAGAACAGCTGAAAGTTGCTGATGAAACTCATACAACCTGACCTATTGTTTTGCATTTTAAGTTTTTCCTCATACAGTCTAATAATCCTCCATTTTCCTTTTAAGTTCACTTTTAAGATGAATACCTCACACCTCTCTTCTTAAACCTTCTACACCCTTACCCCCTCCTCATTTTCAAATGTTGATCATGTTTTCTTCTGTATCATTGAAAAAGGAGAAGCATTCATCAGACAGAACTTCTGATCCCTCCCCATCAAACCTACCACGTCACCTGCTTCTGCTCCTGCTCCTACCTCAGGCCACTCCCTCTCCTTGTGCACTGGATCCCTTCTTTCACTTTCTCAAGAACTTCAACCTTGCATCTCTCCTTTCTTTCCACTGCACCATCAGATTTTCCCTCTTTACTGAATCATTCTATCAACACATAAACACGCTCTATATCTCCCATCTTTAAAAAAGAATTTTCCTTAACTCCAGATTCTCCTCCAGCAACATACCACAAAAGGGGTCCCCCCAAAAGAACTGGCTACACTCACTCTTCACCTCTCATTCACTATTCAACCCATTCCAAACTGCCTGATTCCACTACCTACTGAAGCTGCTCTTAGGAAATTCACTGGGCAGGAAAGGGTTAACACAGCAGGCTTGGGGTGTTCAAACCCCATACATTCCAAAGAAAGGACTGGCTTTGACTGATGGGGACATAATCCTTGGACTATCCTGCTTGATAAGAGTATCTGTGTATACATGGGGCTCGGGGCCAAACCAGATAGTTTATGCTAACAATGTGCTTTCAGGTGAATACCTGTTTTGTTCACCTGATACAGACACGGTATCAGTCTGACCTTGGGTAGTAGCTAAGGTCTAAGTAGTTAAGGTCAGTCATACAGGCACTCAATGCCTACAAGATTGACACCCAATAAAAACCCTGTAGTCAGGGGTGCCTGGGTGGCTCAGATGGTTAAGCGTCTGCCTTCAGCTCAGGTCATGATCTCAGGGTCCTGGGATCGAGTCCCGCATCGGGCTCCCTGCTCCTTGGGAGCCTGCTTCTCCCTCTGCCTCTCTCTGTCTCTAATGAATAAATAAATAAAATCTTAAAAAAAAAAAAAAATTAAAACATTAAAAAAAAAAAAAAAAAAAGCCCTGTAGTCAGGGCTTCAGTGAACTTTCCTGGTTGGCAATACTTCATATGTGTTGTCACACATTACTGCCAAGAGATTCAAGCCCTACCTATACAACTCCACTGGAAGAAGACAACTAGAAGTTTGTGCCTGCTCTCCTGGACTCTGCCCTATGCACCATTTTTCTTTGCTGACTTTAGTCTGTATCCTTTCACTTGAATACACCATAATCATGAACAGAATAGCTTCCCTGAGTTTTGTGAGTCCGTTTCGCAAATCATCAAATCTGAGAATAGTCCCAGGATCCCCCAGTATAGTCACCAATAACCTCCAGCTTCTAAATTAAACATATAATCCTGTCCTCCCGACGTCACCTCTCTTCTCTCCTAAGACATTTCCTTATCGAAGTTGAGACACACACCCCATCTTCCTATCACACTGGCTGTCCCTTCCCAGTCTCTTTTACTGCCTCCTCCCCTTCCACTTGATAATATTAATAAATGTTGCTAGTTGCAATACTAATACTCAAAATAAATTTATGAACTCCTAATTTTCCTGGCTGGCAGTCAGTAAAACGTCAGCCACAGAAGTGAGGAATAATTCCTACCATTGCCCCAGAATTTTAGCCCCTTTTAAGTCCCCACTCCTTTCTTTAATTCTGTTACCTACTGGGTTCCATGTAGACTTTCTCATCTTCTCATTTCTATGCTTATTCAGTTTTTCTACATTTTCTGTACCTTTTTATGTCCAAGTTTACAAACATCTATAAGACAAGCAATTATTCACCATTTACTGCTGTACTGCATCAATGCACCAATTGCCATGCTAGCAGTGGAAATGCATATGGCAGTTCCTGCCCTCAAGATGCTTTCAGTATGTTATAGGAGACAAAGAAACCGAGAGTGGCAACAGCGTATGAAGTGTCCTGACCATAACAGCAATGGTTCAGTGTTCTGAATCAACTCGAAGACTCTGACACTCCCAAATCAACAAAACAGCACCTAAACAAGGATTTTTTACCTACCTCCTTATTTCATTAGTTAAGCAAACGATGTGTTCCTGCATTCTGCGCAGCCGAATTTCATGACGTACATCTTTAGCTTGGGGGTTGTAGTTCCTGGCATAAAAGCCCCGCCAATAGGCCTGAAGTTTGGTGGCTGCTTCATTCAATTTCTGAAGGGCAACTTTATCTTGTCCCAGAGCAACAGATCTCTGGGTTAAAATCCCACAGGGAAGTTTCTCCGAAGCTGACTGAGACATGGTTTCTTCACTGTCTGGCTGTGTATGGAAGACACTGTGTCCAACTGACTCAGGAAAAGGTGTAAGACTATGGGTGTCATCCTTCAAGACAGCACTAGTTACTGTTGGCTCCAGACAAGGTAATAGCCCATCTTTCTCATTTACCTCTGTACTGATGACACTTTCCTTCATTTGAACGGAATTCTCATTTGCAGTCCAAAAAGCCTTTTCATCTTCCTTATTAAAGTCCTGGTTTTCCAGCCCTTTCACAGATTCATCTGCAACACCATAATCTTCTAGGCCCAGGTTAATGCCTTGTAGCCTCAGCTCAACTGTAGGTGACACTGGAGAGAGTCCTGATGCAACTGGCATAAAAGTAGACTCTGAAGAGAGAAGACTACAGTTTAACTTGTCCTCATCTGTCTGTATGTCTTCCAAGTGCAGGTCATTTCGAGAATATCTTGTAGTGTGTACAGAGGCTGGAAAGTTACTCTTAATAGCATATAATTGATCACCATTACTGTTAATCCCAACCCAAGAATTGACTTGGATGACGGGTTCTAGAAGAATCAACAAAGTATCATTGAAACCACTAAATATTTAAAAAGGTTTTTAGTTGTATCTTTGTAATGAAATCTAACCCCTGAAATATAGTAAAATGCACTAAAATGCTTCGGTGATTTCCTCCAAAATGCCTAAAACATCACACCAAAGACTTTTAAGAAAATAAATTCTTATATTAATCATTAGTGTAATCAAAGATCAGGTCAATACAAAAGGTAGCAACTCTGAATATATTTTAAAAATTAGAAATAAAGCACAGTGAAGGAAACAATCAACAAAATGGAAAGGCAACCTACGGAATAGGAGAAGATATTTGCAAATGACATATCCGATAAAGGGTTAGCATCCAAAATATTTAAAGAATTGATACAATTCAACACCCCAAAAATAAATAATCCAATCAAAAATTAGAAGACATGAACAGACATTTCTCCAAAGAAGATATACAAACGGCCAACAGACACATGAAAAGATACTCAACATCACTCATCATCAGGGAAATGCAAATCAAAACTACAATGAGATTATCACCTCACAACTGTCAGAATGGCTAAAATCAAAAACACAAGAAACAACAACTGATGGCAATGATGTAGAGAAAAAGGAACCTTTGTGCACTGTTGGTGGGAACGTAAACTGGTGCAGCCATTGTGGAAAACAGGATGGAGGTTCCTCAAAAAGTTAAAAATAGAATTACCAGATGATCCAGTAATCGCACTACTGGGTATTTATCCCAAAAACACAAAAACACTAATTCAAAGGGATACATGCACCCTTCTGTTCACTGCAGCATTATTTACAATCGCCAAATTATGGAAGCAGCCCAGGTGTCCATCGATAGATAAATGGATAAAGAAGATGTGAGATATTTATACACACACACACACACAATGGATTAATATTCAGCCATTATAAGGAATGAAATCTTGCCATTTGCAACAACATGGATGGATCTAGAGAGTATACCGCTAAGTGAAATAAGTCATTCAGAGAAAGACAAGAACCATATACCACTCATATGTGGAATTTAAGAAACAAAACAGATGAGCAAAGGAAAAAAGAGAAAGAGACAAACCAAAAAACAGACTCTTAACTATAGAGAACAAACTGATGGTTACCAGAGGAGAGGTGGATGGCGGGATGGGTGAAATAGGTGATGAGATTAAGGAGGGCACTTATCAAGATGAGCACTGATTAATGTATGGAATTGTTTAATCGCTATACTGTATATCCAAAACTAATATAACATTGTGTATTAACTATACCAGAATTAAAATAAAAAACTTTAAAAAATTACCAGTGACAAAAATAATAAATAAAAATTAACACTGGCTGGAAGCAATCTCATTCTTGATCTCCTAAACCACTTTTCTTTTGACTGTTGTGATTCAGTGACCCCTCACACTTGGCTTTCTATGATATGTGCATTTGCCTCACCTCTTTATGATGTTTTAATCACTTTTGTATCTCCCTAGCTGCCAATAAATATTTTAATGAATAAAAAAAAAAAAAATTAACACTGGGCAACCCTCTTGGGTGCCTTCCCTCCTCGGGAGCTTTATACTATCACTTCACTATCACTCAATAAACCTTGCTTTGCTGCTCACCAAAAAAATAAATTAAAATTAAAATTAACACTTTAAAATATAGTAATTTTACATTTATGTCTGTATATATACATACATAAAATATAAGACCTAAATGTTCACTTAACAAACCAAAAATTATGAAAATATGTACTTTTTCCTCCTTTATGGTACCCAACAGATGGAACAACTTGGAGAAAACGGATCAGAGATCAATTAATTTCATACCGCTTTCCTGGACTATCTGGCCATCTTGAACAGGGCTTGAATGCTCAGGTACAAGGGGTGCTCTTGTTTCAGTAGGAGCAAGAGGAGCTAGCTCTTCACTTTGGCTTTGGTTCATCAACTGTCTCTGATGAAACCTAAAAATCAATAACATCTGATGGGATTTAACACAAACCACAAAAAGAAAGTTTTCTGCTTCTTACATAATACTGTCAAAAAGGTAGAAATTTACAAGTTTTCAAAGTAGAGCTCTTTCATCACTGCCAAATTACAAAGTCAAGTTTGAAAGCACTGGATTGAAAGGTTAAGAAACTTATTTTTAAGGGGTGCCTGGGTGGCTCAGTTGTTAAGCGTCTGCCTTCGGCTCAGGTCATGATCCCGGGGTCCTGGGATCGAGCCCCGGATCGGGCTCCCTCCTCAGCGGAGAGCGTGCTTCTCCCACTCCCCCTGCTTGTGTTCCCTCTCTCTCTCTCTCTGTCAAATAAATAAATAAAATCTTTAAATAAAAAAAACTTATTTTTAGGGCGCCTGGGTGGCTCAGTTGGTTAAGCGACTGCCTTCGGCTCAGGTCATGATCCTGGAGTCCCGGGTTCGAGTCCCGCATCAGGCTCCCTGCTCAGCAGGGAGTCTGCTTCTCCCTCTGACCCTCCTCCCTCTCATGCTCTCTGTCTCTCATTCTCTCTCTCGCAAATAAATAAAATCTTAAAAAAAAAAAAAAAGAAACTTATTTTTAAATCACAATCCCACAGACACCCTTATAGGCACACACATGCACAAACACTCAAAGGCAGGCTCTCTGATAAAAGAAGTGACTAGTACATCCTTCTAGCTTCATTCTTTAATGTTAGTATTAAAGAACCCATATGAAACACCTACATTAAAAGTATAAATTTTTTTTTTTTTTAAATCCCGGTCCCCCATACTGCTCGGCTCTCCCCACTCAGGAAATGATGAACAGTGCAGCGGCTGAGATCAAGCAAGCTTGACAGTACCGCATGGTTTAGTTCCCCTGCAGGACTGCTGCAGTAACAAGGGGCCCAAGTGCCCAGAAACATGGGTCACAGCACTTGCCCCAGTCCTACGACCCATGCAGGAAAGACCCAGAGGTATTTCCACTTGTGAATTATCAGCTGCTACAAATAAAGGGGCTTACCTCTGCTTGCTCAGAATCTTCTCTAGTTTGGCATCCTCTGCAGTCTGAAGACCCAGTGTGGAAGTGAGAGGACAGACTGTAGCCAGATACTGCACAAGCTGGATATGCTGGCCTGGCCGATATGCTCTCCCCTTGCCTTGACTATAGAGCCATTCAGCTTTCAAACTGGAATTAGGGAACATACAGTAGAGGATATGACACCAGCATAGACAAGATACATTTTGAAGCAACAATGATCTTCCTTAATTTACAGCATCACTGGATGATTTTCATAAATAAAATTCAGTTATAAGTTTTTTCTTTTTTAATCTTTCCTTCTGGGGGCACCTGGGTGGTTCAGTCGTTAAGCGTCTGCCTTCGACTCAGGTCATGATTTCAGGGTCCTGGAATCGAGCCCCACATCGGGCTCCCTGCTCGGCGGGAGGCCTGCTTCTCCCTCTCCCACTCCCCCTGCTTGTGTTCCCTCTCTCGCTG